>NW_027138252.1:0-50000 GCF_035084215.1 Heptranchias perlo
TGGAAGAGGGAGAGGGAGAGGGCTCGATTTTCGCACCTGCGATCGGGTGCGTTCCTGGCGGGAGGGGTCTGCGTTAATCGGGGATTCCCGGGTCGGGTCGGGTCGGGTTCCCCAGTGACGAGCTGACATGCGCGCAGCCCCCGCTGGCTTCCACTTAAACTAATCACTAAGGTATTTCAGGTCGTTTAGAGACTGATTAACATGATATTTCAGGAGGGGTGGGATTTTGCAAACAACTGGGACTGTTTCCCGTACTGGGGGAAACACTCCCAGGTCAAATGGACCTGTTGCAGCCGTCAGCCTGTGGCAGCTGCAAAGGTCCATTTGACAGGTGGGAGGGGAGACCCTCACCCATTGCAGGAGGCCGCTCTGTCACTTGGGACAAAGTTTGGCCTCCACCGCCCTCCTCCTGACAATCAAAGTCACCAACCTGCACACTTACCCCGGGGTCCAGACACATGTACCTACCTTGCGGACCCCCTCAGATGTCCATCTTGCGGATGGGGGCCGCCGTAGCTGCAGTCATGACCTCCTCGGAGGGCGAACAGCATCACCAGCCTCGCCGTCCACCTCTGACACGTGGAGAGCTCCACAACACAGTGCTGTGACACATCCACCTGTACAGCAGGAGGGAGGGATACCGCAGAGAGAGATGCATCGCAGAGGGCACTACCCTCGCCACAGGGTCCACAGACCGAGGCTCAGCTTCCTGGACCTCTCTGAGCAGCAGTGCGCACACGGAGGCTCAGAGTCACTCGACATGTAGTCGTGGACATCTGCAGCCTCCTTCATGCCGAGCTGCTCCTGGCTGGCCCGAGCACCATCTTCTTACCTGTCGCTGTCAAGGTCACCACTGCCCTCAACAACTTCTCCTCCGCATCTTTCCAGGGTGCCAGCGGGGACATCGCCGACGTCTCTCAGTCGTTGGCGCAAAAGAGCCCTGCGAATACACCTACACTCACTCTGCAGTGACACAATGGGTGGCATCAGTTGTGGGTCTTCATAGTGATCCTCAGGAGAGAGATGGAGAGAGAGGGAGAGAGAGAGATGGAGAGAGAGTGAGAGAGTGAGAGATGGAGAGGAGAGAGAGAGGGTGAGAGACACAGAGGGAGAGAGAGTCAGAGGGTGAGAGACAGAGACAGAGAGGGAGAGAGAGACAGAGACAGAGGGTGAGAGACACAGACAGAGAGAGAGATGGAGAGAGAGGGAGAGAGAGAGAGGGAGAGAGAGAGAGGGGAGAGAGAGAGATGGAGAGAGAGGGAGGGAGAGAGAGAGATGGAGAGGAGAGAGAGAGGGTGAGAGACACAGAGGGAGAGAGAGTCAGAGGGTGAGAGACAGAGACAGAGAGGGAGAGAGAGACAGAGACAGAGGGTGAGAGACACAGACAGAGAGAGAGAGAGATGGAGAGAGAGGGAGAGAGAGAGAGGGAGAGAGAGGGAGAGAGAGAGATGGAGAGAGAGGGAGAGAGAGAGATGGAGAGGAGAGAGAGAGGGTGAGAGACACAGAGGGAGAGAGAGTCAGAGGGTGAGAGACAGAGACAGAGAGAGAGAGAGATGGAGAGAGAGGGAGAGAGAGAGATGGAGAGAGAGGGAGAGAGAGAGATAGAGAGAGAGGGAGAGAGAGAGATGGAGAGAGAGGGAGAGAGAGAGATGGAGAGAGAGTGAGAGTGAGAGATGGAGAGGAGAGAGAGAGGGTGAGAGACACAGAGGGAGAGAGAGTCAGAGGGTGAGAGACAGAGACAGAGGGTGAGAGAGAGAGAGTGAGAGATGGAGAGGAGAGAGACAGCGAGAGAGGGTGAGAGACACAGAGAGAGAGAGAGAGAGAGACAGAGACAGAGGGTGAGAGACACAGACAGAGAGAGAGAGAGATGGAGAGAGATGGAGAGAGAGAGAGAGATGGAGAGAGAGGGAGAGATGGAGAGAGAGGGAGAGAGAGAGATGGAGAGAGAGGGAGAGATGGAGAGAGAGGGAGAGAGAGAGATGGAGAGGAGAGAGAGAGGGTGAGAGACACAGAGGGAGAGAGAGTCAGAGGGTGAGAGACAGAGACAGAGAGAGAGAGAGATGGAGAGAGAGGGAGAGAGAGAGATGGAGAGAGAGAGATGGAGAGAGAGGGAGAGAGAGAGATGGAGAGAGAGTGAGAGAGTGAGAGATGGAGAGGAGAGAGAGATGGAGAGGAGAGAGAGAGGGTGAGAGACACAGAGGGAGAGAGAGTCAGAGGGTGAGAGACAGAGACAGAGGGTGAGAGAGAGAGAGTGAGAGATGGAGAGGAGAGAGACAGCGAGAGAGGGTGAGAGACACAGAGAGAGAGAGAGAGAGAGACAGAGACAGAGGGTGAGAGACACAGACAGAGAGAGAGAGAGATGGAGAGAGAGGGAGAGAGAGAGAGGGAGGGAGAGAGAGAGAGAGATGGAGAGAGAGGGAGAGAGAGAGATGGAGAGAGAGTGAGAGTGAGAGATGGAGAGGAGAGAGAGAGGGTGAGAGACACAGAGGGAGAGAGAGTCAGAGGGTGAGAGACAGAGACAGAGGGTGAGAGAGAGAGAGAGAGAGATGGAGAGAGGGAGAGGGAGAGAGAGTGAGAGATGGAGAGGAGAGAGACAGAGAGAGAGGGTGAGAGACACAGAGAGAGAGAGAGAGAGAGATGGAGAGAGGGAGAGGGAGAGATGGAGAGGAGAGAGAGAGAGAGAGAGGGTGAGAGACACAGACAGAGAGAGAGAGAGAGAGGGAGAGAGAGAGATGGAGAGAGAGTGAGAGGGAGAGAGAGTGAGAGATGGAGAGGAGAGAGAGAGAGAGAGAGAGATGGAGAGAGAGTGAGAGGGAGAGAGAGTGAGAGATGGAGAGGAGAGAGAGAGAGAGAGAGATGGAGAGAGGGAGAGGGAGAGAGAGAGAGGGTGAGAGACACAGAGAGAGAGAGCAGGAGAGAGAGAGAGAGAGACAGTGAGAGAGAGGGGGAGGCAGTGAGAGACAGAGTGAAAGAGCGGGAGAGAGTCAGACAGAGCGAGAGACAGAGAGAGAGACAGAGAGAGGGTGAGAGAGAGACACAGAGAGGGAGGGAGATAGAGACAGAGGGGGGAGAGAGAGAGACCGCGAGAGAGAGTCAGACAGAGAAAGAGATAGAGGGAGCGAGACAGAGAGAGAGGGACAAACAGAGAGGCAGAGAGATTGACAGCAGAGAGAGAGAGGGAGAGGGAGAGAAACAGCGAGAGAGGGGGAGGGAGAGAGAGGAGAGGGAGAGAGAGAGAGAGACAGCGAGAGAGTGGGAGGGAGAGAGAGAGGAGAGGGAGAGGGAGAGAGGGAGAGAGACAGGGAGAGGGAGAGAGAGAGAGAGAGAGAGAGTGAGAGCGAGAGAGAGAGGAGAGTGAGAGAGAGAGAGGGAGAGAGAGAGAGAGAAAGAGGAGAGAGAGAGAGAGAGACAGCGAGAGGGGTGAGACATCAGGAGATAGAGACAGTGGAGAAAGAGAGATAGAGAGACAGCGAGAGTCAGCGACAGAGAGCGAGAGAGCGAGAGAGCGAGAGAGAGAGAGAGAGCACGAGGCAGTGAGAGTGCGAGGAGTCTGGGTCGAGCGGGGAGGAGTGCGGAGTCGGGGCCGTGTGAAGGCAAAGGAAGACCGCGTCTTCAGTCCTCAAAATCTTCGACTGGAGGGAGTCGCAGCTCGATCGAAGGGGGATTAGATGAGGAGGAAGAGGTAGAGGTCGAGGGGTAAAATGCAGAGGAGGAGTAATTGGAGGAGGTGCAGGACGAGGAGGAGGTTGTGAAAAGGGAGGAGGAGATGGAGGAGGTGGAGGAAGTGAAGAGGGAGGAGGAGTTGGAGGAGGAGAATGAGGAGGAGGAGGTAGTGAAGAGGGAGGAGTTGGAGAAGGTGGAGAATGAGGAGGAAGTGAAGAGGGAGGATGAGTTGGAGGAGGAGAATGAGGAGCAGGAGGTAATGAAGAGGGAGGAGTTGGAGAAGGTGGAGAATGAGGAGGAAGTGAAGAGGGAGGAGGAGTTGGAGGAGGAGAATGAGGAGGAGGAGGTAGTGAAGAGGGAGGAGTTGGAGAAGGTGGAGAATGAGGAGGAAGTGAAGAGGGAGGATGAGTTGGAGGAGGAGAATGAGGAGCAGGAGGTAGTGAAGAGGGAGGAGTTGGAGAAGGTGGAGAATGAGGAGGAAGTGAAGAGGGAGGATGAGTTGGAGGAGGAGAATGAGGAGGAGGAGGTAGTGAAGAGGGAGGAGTTGGAGAAGGTGGAGAATGAGGAGGAAGTGAAGAGGGAGGATGAGTTGGAGGAGGAGAATGAGGAGCAGGAGGTAATGAAGAGGGAGGAGTTGGAGAATGAGGAGGAGGAGGAAGTGAAGAGGGAGGAGGAGTTGGAGGAGGAGAATGAGGAGGAGGAAGCGAAGAGGGAGGATGAGTTGGAGAAGGTGGAGGAAGTGAAGAGGGAGGATGAGTTGGAGGAGGAGAATGAGGAGCAGGAGGTAATGAAGAGGGAGGAGTTGGAGAATGAGGAGGTGGAGGAAGTGAAGAGGGAGGAGGAATTGGAGGAGGTGGAGGGGGAAGTGGAGAATGAGGAAGAGAAGGACGTGAAGGTGGAGGAGGTGGATAATGAGGAGGAAGTGAAGAGGGAGGAGGAGGTGGATAATGAGGAGGAAGTGAAGAGGGAGGAGGAGGTGGAGAATGAGGAGGAAGTGAAGAGGGAGGAGGAGGTGGATAATGAGGAGGAAGTGAAGAGGGAGGAGGAGGTGGATAATGAGGAGGAAGTGAAGAGGGAGGAGGAGGTGGAGAATGAGGAGGAAGTGAAGAGGGAGGAGGAGGTGGATAATGAGGAGGAAGTGAAGAGGGAGGAGGAAGAGGTGTTGGAGGAAGTGAAGGGGGAGGAGTTGGAGGAGGTGTTGGAGGAAGTGAAGAGGGAGGAGGAGTTGGAGGAAGTGGAGGAGGCGAAGAAGGAGGAGTTGGGGGAAGAAGTGAGGAGGGAAGAGGAGGTGGAGGAGTAAGAGGAGGAGGAAGTGAGGAGGTGGAGGAGGAGGAGGAGGAGGTGGAGGGAGGTGGTGGAGGAAGAGGAGGAGGGAGAGGACTAGGAAGTAGAAGTGAAGAGGGAGGAGGAGTTGGAGGAAGAGGAGGTAGAGGGAGGAGGAAGGAGGTAGAGGAATAGGAAGAGGAGGAAATGAAGAGGGAGGAGGAGATGGAGGAGGAGTGGAGGAAGAGGAGGAGAGGGAGAGTAGATAGATGGAGGAGGAAGAGGAGGTAGAGGTGGAGGAAGAGGAGGAAAGGGATCAGGAAGAGGTGGAGGAAGAGGAGGGGGTGGAGGAGGAAGAGGAGGAGATGGAAGAGGAAGAGAGGCAGGAGGAGGAGGAGGAGGAGGTGGTGAAGGTGGAAGAGGAGGAAGAAGGGTTGAGAGACGGGGAAGGGCGCAGAGGGAGAGCACAGCGTCCCCAGGGAGCATCTCCTCCTGATGTTGAGTCACCGAGTGGCAGCCTCGATTCGAGGAATAGGAAAAGGGGAGGTGAAGAGATCTGTGGGCTGCTCGCAATTGGTGATTGAGGTGAGGGGAGGGGGGGCAGGGAGAGGACGAGGAGGGAGACAGGGAACTCGAGAGGGAGTGGGGGAGGAAGAGAGGGAACGAGGGGGAGGAGGGAGATAGGGAACTCGAGAGAGAGTGAGGGAGGGCAGGAGAGAGAGAACGAGGGGGAGGAGGGATAGGGAACTCGAGGGGGAGTGGGGAGGAAGAGAGGGAGTGAACAAAAGGAGGGAGATAGGGAACTCGAGAGGGAGTGGGGGAGAGGAGAGAAAGAACGAGGGGGAGGAAGGAGATAGGGAACTCGAGAGGGTGTGGGGGGGGAGGGAGAGAAAGGGGGGAGGAGGGAGATAGGGAACTCGAGAGGGAGTAGGGCAGGGAAAGAGAGAGAACGAGGGGGTGGAGGGAGATAGGGAACTTCAGTGGGAGTGGAGGAGGGAGTGGGGGCTTCGGAGAGGGAGCGAGTGGGGATGGAGTGAGATAGAGAGTGAAGGAGGGAGTGAGGGCGTCAGAGAGTGCGTGGTGGAGGGAGTGGAGGAGGAAGTGAGTTGGAGAGGGGAGGGAGGGTCTATGGGAAGGATTGAGGAGGGAGTGAGTGAGGGGGGAGGGAGTGAGTGGGGAGGGAGTGAGGGAAGGAGGGGAAGGGAGTGAGTGAGGGAGGGAGGGGAGGGAGTGAGTTAGGGAGGGAGGGACTGTGGGAAGGATTGGGGAGGGAGTGAGGGAGGGAAGGAAGGAGAGGGGAGGGAGGGAGGGAGTGAGTAAGGGAGGGAGGGAGCGGGGAGCGAGTCGGGGAGTGAACAAGGGAATGAGTAGCGAGGGAGAGAGGAAGGGAGTGAGGGAAAGGGGGAGCGGAGAGGGAGTGATGGAAGGAGGGAACGGTGAGGGAATGGGGGAGTGAAGGAGGGAATGAGTAGAGAGGGAGGGAGCGGGAAGGGAGCGAGGGAGGGAATGGGGGAAGTGAACGAGGGAATGAGTAGCGAGGGAGCGGAGAGGGAGTGATGGAAGGAGGGAGTGGGGGAGTGAAGGAGGGAATGAGCAGAGAGGGAGGGAAGGAGGGAGCGGGGAGGGATGAGGGAAGGATGGAGCTGGGAAGGAGTGAGGGAAGGAGGGAGCGGGGAGGGAGCAAGGGAGCTGGGTGGGAGTGGGGGGGTGAACGAGGGAATGGGTAGAGAGGGAGTGAGGGAAGGATAGAATGGGGAAGTGAATGAATAGAGAGGATGTGAGGGAAGGAGGGAGTGGGGAAGGAGTGAGGGAAGGAGGGAGCGGGGAGGGAGTGGGAGAGTAAACAAGGGACTGAGTAGAGAGGGAGGGAGGGAAGGAGGGAGGGAAGGGGGAGTGAGGGATGGAATGAGGGAAGGAGGGAGCGGGGAGGGAGTGAGGGATGGAGTGAGGGAAGGAGGGAGCGGGGAGTGAGTGAGGGAGTGAGGGAAAGAGGGAGCATGGAGGGGGTGAGGGAAGGAGGTAGCAGGGAGGGAGGGAGCGGGAAGTGAATGAGGGACTGAGTAAAGTGGGAGTGAGGGAAGGAGGGAGCGGGGATGGAGTGAGGGAAGGAGGGAGCGGGGAGGGGGTGAGTGAGGGAAGGAGGTAGCGGGGAGGGAGGGAGCGGGAAGTGAACGAGGGACTGAGTAAAGGGGGAGTGAGGGAGGGAGAAGACCAGGACGAGGGAGGATAGAGGGGAAGATAACACGACGAGAGGGTGAGGTCGAGGGAATGGGGCACACTCCGTTGGAGGGAGTGACCTCCCCTCATCCCTCGCCCATCACCCCCTCTCCCCGCCTCGGTACAGCTGGCCTCAACCAACACGGACGCTACGAACCCTTTCATCTTCCGACCCAGCGACACATCACCAACGTACGAGTGTCGTAGCGATTCCAGCAACCCCGATTCACCAACGTACGAGCGTCGTCGCGATTCCAGCAACCCCGATTCACCAACGTACGAGCGTCGTAGCGATTCCAGCAACTACGATTCACCAACGTACGAGCGTCGTAGCGATTACAGCAACCCCGAGTCACCAACGTACGAGCGTCGTAGCGATTCCAGCAACCCCGATTCACCAGCGTACGAGCGTCGTAGCGATTCCAGCAACCCCGATTCACCAGCGTACGAGCGTCGTAGCGATTCCAGCAACCCCGATTCACCAACGTATGAGCGTCGTAGCGATTCCAGCAACCCCGATTCACCAACGTACGAGCGTCGTAGCGATTTCACCCTGATTCATCAACGTAAAAGCGCCATAGCGATTCCAGGAATCTGATTCGCCAACGTACAAACGTCGTAGCAATTTCACCAATTCACCAACTTACAAGCGTCGTAGCAATTCCAGCAACTCCGATTCACTAACGTCGAGGAGTCGTAGCGATTTCACCCTGACTCACCAACGTACGAACGTTGTAGCGATTCCAGCAACTCCGATTCACTAACGTAGAGGAGTCGTAGCGATTTCACCCTGATTCACCAACGTACGAGCGTCATAGCGATTCCAAGAGCCCCGATTCACCAACGTACAAGCACCGTTGCGATTTTGCACCAATTCACCAACGTACGAGCGCCGTAGCGATTTTGCCCTGATTCACCAATGTGCGAGCGTCATAGCGATGCGAGGACCCTCCCCCGATTCAGCGGTGTACGAGCGCCGTAGCGATTTCACCAATGTATGAGTGCCATAGTGATCTCAAGGACCCCGATTCCCCAACGTATGGGCGCCGTGACGATTTCACCAACGCAAGAGCGTCGTAGCAGTCCGAGGACCCCCAATTCAGCAGTGTATGAGCGCCGTAGCGACTTCCCCAACAAAAGAGCGAGTTGGCGATCTGAGGACCCCCGATTCAGTGGCGTAGGAATGTCGTAGTGATTCTGCCAACGTAAGAACGCTGTAGCGATCCGAGGAACCCCAATTCAGCTACGCACGAGCGCCTTAATGTTTTCACCAACGTAAGAACGCTGTACTGATCCGAGGGCCCCCGATTCAGCGGCTGACAAGCACCGTAGTGCTTTCCCCAACGTAAGAGTGCCGTAGCGATCCGAGGAGCCCCGATTCAGCGGCGTACGAGCGTCGTGGCGATTTCCGGCGACGTAAGAGCGTCGCAGGGATCCGAGGAGCCCCGAATCATCCGCGTGCAAGCGTCGTGGCGATTTCCGGCGACGTAAGAGCGCCGTAGAGATCTGAGGAGCCCCGATTCAGCGGCGTACAAGCACCGTAGTGATTTCCCCAACGTAAGAGCGCCGTAGCGATCCGAGGAGCCCCGATTCAGCGGCGTGCGAGCGCCGTGGCGATTTCCAGCGACGTAAGAGCGTCGTAGCGATCCGAGGAGCCCCGAATCAGCGGCGTACGAGCGTTGTGGCGATTTCCAGCGTCGTAGCGATTTGCCCCCTGACGTAAGAGCGTCGCAGCGATCCGAGGAGCCCCGAATCAGCGGCGTACGAGCGTTGTGGCGATTTCCAGCGTCGTAGCGATTTGCCCCCTGACGTAAGAGCGTCGTAGCGATCCGAGGAGCGCCGATTCGGCGGCGCGCGAGCGCCGTGGCGATTTCCGGCGACGTAAGAGCGTCGTGGCGATTTGGCCCCCCCCCCCTGCCTTGACGTAAGAGCGTCGTAGCGATCCCGGAGACCTGGAAAGGGGAAGGGAGGGGAGAGGGGGGGGGGGGGGGTAAAAGTGGGTTAAAATCCCTCAAATATTCCCCCCCACCCCCCCCCCCCTCCCTTACAAAAAAAACCCCCCCATCCTGTCCTGGTACTGAGGCCAACAGAGGCACAGCAAGATCCCAGGAGAGGAGGTGAGGGCGGGAGAGGGTCACGTGTCCTCCCCCCCACGTGACCCCCCCGCGAGCCGCCCAACGGTTTTTTTTTGAACCTCACCTGATTCTCCGCCGCGCGCTCGGGCTCCAACCGTCACCGCCCAACCCCTCAGCCGCCGGCACTGCGCAGGCGCCGGCTCTTCCCCTCCCCCCCCCCACCCACACGACGGGGGGCGGGGCTTAACTAGCCGCCTGACGTCATCCCCTCGGCCAGGCTCCGCCCCCCCCCCCCCACTCGTCCCTCTGCCTCCAGCCGCGTCACCGCGCCTCGCGCCCGGCCGCCGACGTCAGCGCTCCAAGCTCCGCCCCACCCACCGCGGGAGAGGCTCCGCCCCTCCGGCCGCGTCACCGCGCCGCTGACGTCACCCACTGCAACTCTCAGAGTGCACGGGGGATTAATAGTGCAAACTGCAATTCTCAGAGTGCACCGGGATTAATAGTGCAAACTGCAATTCTCAGAGTGCACCGGGATTAATAGTGCAAACTGCAATTCTCAGAGTGCACCGGGATTAATAGTGCAAACTGCAATTCTCAGAGTGCACCGGGATTAATAGTGCGAACTGCAATTCTCAGAGTGCACCGGGATTAATAGTGCAAACTGCAATTCTCAGAGTGCACCGGGATTAATAGTGCAAACTGCAATTCTCAGAGTGCACCGGGATTAATAGTGCAAACTGCAATTCTCAGAGTGCACCGGGATTAATAGTGCAAACTGCAACTCTCAGAGTGCACCGGGATTAATAGTGCGAACTGCAATTCTCAGAGTGCACCGGGATTAATAGTGCAAACTGCAATTCTCAGAGTGCACCGGGATTAATAGTGCAAACTGCAATTCTCAGAGTGCACCGGGATTAATAGTGCAAACTGCAACTCTCAGAGTGCACCGGGATTAATAGTGCAAACTGCAAGACTCAGAGTGCACCGGGATTAATAGTGCAAACTGCAATTCTCAGAGTGCACCGGGATTAATAGTGCGAACTGCAATTCTCAGAGTGCACCGGGATTAATAGTGCAAACTGCAATTCTCAGAGTGCACCGGGATTAATAGTGCGAACTGCAATTCTCAGAGTGCACCGGGATTAATAGTGCAAACTGCAATACTCAGAGTGCACCGGGATTAATAGTGCAAACTGCAATACTCAAGAGTGCACCGGGATTAATAGTCCAAACTGCAATACTCAGAGTGCACCGGGATTAATAGTGCAAACTGCAATACTCAGAGTGCACCGGGATTAATAGTGCGAACTGCAATTCTCAGAGTGCACCGGGATTAATAGTGCAAACTGCAATTCTCAGAGTGCACCGGGATTAATAGTGCGAACTGCAATTCTCAGAGTGCACCGGGATTAATAGTGCAAACTGCAATTCTCAGAGTGCACCGGGATTAATAGTGCGAACTGCAATTCTCAGAGTGCACCGGGATTAATAGTGCAAACTGCAATTCTCAGAGTGCACCGGGAGTAATAGTGCAAACTGCAATTCTCAGAGTGCACCGGGATTAATAGTGCAAACTGCAATACTCAGAGTGCACCGGGATTAACAGTGCAAACTGCAATTCTCAGAGTGCACCGGGATTAATAGTGCAAACTGCAATACTCAGAGTGCACCGGGATTAATAGTGCAAACTGCAATACTCAGAGTGCACCGGGATTAATAGTCCAAACTGCAATACTCAGAGTGCACCGGGATTAATAGTGCAAACTGCAATACTCAGAGTGCACCGGGATTAATAGTGCGAACTGCAATTCTCAGAGTGCACCGGGATTAATAGTGCAAACTGCAATTCTCAGAGTGCACCGGGATTAATAGTGCGAACTGCAATTCTCAGAGTGCACCGGGATTAATAGTGCAAACTGCAATTCTCAGAGTGCACCGGGAGTAATAGTGCAAACTGCAATTCTCAGAGTGGACCGGGATTAATAGTGCAAACTGCAATACTCAGAGTGCACCGGGATTAATAGTGCAAGCTGCAATACTCGGAGTGCACCGGGATTAACAGTGCAAACTGCAATACTCGGAGTGCACCGGGATTAATAGTGCGAACTGCAATTCTCAGAGTGCACCGGGATTAATAGTGCAAACTGCAATACTCAGAGTGCACCAGGATTAATAGTGCAAACTGCAATACTCAGAGTGCACGGGGGGGGTTTAATAGTGCAAACTGCAATTCTCAGAGTGCACCGGGATTAATAGTGCAAACTGCAATTCTCAGAGTGCACCGGGATTTATTGTGCGAACTGCAATTATCAGAGTGCACGGGGATTAATAGTGCAAACTGCAATACTCAGAGTGCACGGGGATTAATAGTGCGAACTGCAATTATCAGAGTGCACGGGGATTAATAGTGAAAACTCCAATTCTCAGAGTGCACCGGGATTAATAGTGCAAACTGCAATTATCAGAGTGCACGGGGATTAATAGTGCAAACTGCAATTATCAGAGTGCACGGGGATTAATAGTGCAAACTGCAATTCTCAGAGTGCACCGGGATTAATAGTGCAAACTGCAATTCTCAGAGTGCACCGGGAATTATAGTGCGAACTGCAATTATCAGAGTGCACGGGGATTAATAGTGCAAACTGCAATACTCAGAGTGCACGGGGATTAATAGTGCAAACTGCAATTAGCAGAGTGCACCGGGATTAATAGTGCAAACTGCAATTCTCAGAGTGCACGGGGGGGTTTAATAGTGCAAACTGCAATTCTCAGAGTGCACCGGGATTAATAGTGCGAACTGCAATTCTCAGAGTGCACCGGGATTAATAGTGCAAACTGCAATTCTCAGAGTGCACCGGGAGTAATAGTGCAAACTGCAATTATCAGAGTGCACCGGGATTAATAGTGCAAACTGCAATTCTCAGAGTGCACCGGGAGTAATAGTGCAAACTGCAATTATCAGAGTGCACGGGGATTAATAGTGCAAACTGCAATACTCAGAGTGCACCGGGATTAATAGTGCGAACTGCAATTCTCAGAGTGCACGGGGATTAATAGTGCAAACTGCAATACTCAGAGTGCACCGGGATTAATAGTGCAAACTGCAATACTCGGAGTGCACCGGGATTAATAGTGCGAACTGCAATTCTCAGAGTGCACCGGGATTAATAGTGCGAACTGCAATTCTCAGAGTGCACCGGGATTAATAGTGCAAACTGCAATTCTCAGAGTGCACCGGGAGTAATAGTGCAAACTGCAATTCTCAGAGTGCACCGGGATTAATAGTGCAAACTGCAATACTCAGAGTGCACCGGGATTAACAGTGCAAACTGCAATTCTCAGAGTGCACCGGGATTAATAGTGCAAACTGCAATACTCAGAGTGCACCGGGATTAATAGTGCAAACTGCAATACTCAGAGTGCACCGGGATTAATAGTGCAAACTGCAATACTCAGAGTGCACCGGGATTAATAGTGCAAACTGCAATTCTCAGAGTGCACCGGGAGTAATAGTGCAAACTGCAATTCTCAGAGTTGACCGGGATTAATAGTGCAAACTGCAATACTCAGAGTGCACCGGGATTAATAGTGCAAGCTGCAATACTCGGAGTGCACCGGGATTAACAGTGCAAACTGCAATACTCGGAGTGCACCGGGATTAATAGTGCGAACTGCAATTCTCAGAGTGCACCGGGATTAATAGTGCAAACTGCAATACTCAGAGTGCACGGGGGGGGGTTTAATAGTGCAAACTGCAATTCTCAGAGTGCACCGGGATTAATAGTGCGAACTGCAATTATCAGAGTGCACGGGGATTAATAGTGCAAACTGCAATACTCAGAGTGCACGGGGATTAATAGTGCGAACTGCAATTATCAGAGTGCACGGGGATTAATAGTGCAAACTCCAATTCTCAGAGTGCACCGGGATTAATAGTGCAAACTGCAATTATCAGAGTGCACGGGGATTAATAGTGCAAACTGCAATTATCAGAGTGCACGGGGATTAATAGTGCAAACTGCAATTCTCAGAGTGCACCGGGATTAATAGTGCAAACTGCAATTCTCAGAGTGCACCGGGAATTATAGTGCGAACTGCAATTATCAGAGTGCACGGGGATTAATAGTGCAAACTGCAATACTCAGAGTGCACGGGGATTAATAGTGCAAACTGCAATTAGCAGAGTGCACCGGGATTAATAGTGCAAACTGCAATTCTCAGAGTGCACGGGGGGGTTTAATAGTGCAAACTGCAATTCTCAGAGTGCACCGGGATTAATAGTGCGAACTGCAATTATCAGAGTGCACCGGGATTAATAGTGCAAACTGCAATTCTCAGAGTGCACCGGGATTAATAGTGCAAACTGCAATTATCAGAGTGCACCGGGATTAATAGTGCAAACTGCAATTCTCAGAGTGCACCGGGAGTAATAGTGCAAACTGCAATTATCAGAGTGCACGGGGATTAATAGTGCAAACTGCAATACTCAGAGTGCACCGGGATTAATAGTGCGAACTGCAATTCTCAGAGTGCACCGGGATTAATAGTGCGAACTGCAATTCTCAGAGTGCACCGGGATTAATAGTGCAAACTGCAATTCTCAGAGTGCACCGGGAGTAATAGTGCAAACTGCAATTCTCAGAGTGCACCGGGATTAATAGTGCAAACTGCAATACTCAGAGTGCACCGGGATTAACAGTGCAAACTGCAATTCTCAGAGTGCACCGGGATTAATAGTGCAAACTGCAATACTCAGAGTGCACCGGGATTAATAGTGCAAACTGCAATTCTCAGAGTGCACCGGGATTAATAGTGCAAACTGCAATTCTCAGAGTGCACCGGGATTAATAGTGCAAACTGCAATTCTCAGAGTGCACCGGGATTAATAGTGCAAACTGCAATTCTCAGAGTGCACCGGGATTAATAGTGCAAACTGCAATTCTCAGAGTGGACCGGGATTAATAGTGCAAGCTGCAATACTCGGAGTGCACCGGGATTAACAGTGCAAACTGCAATACTCGGAGTGCACCGGGATTAATAGTGCGAACTGCAATTCTCAGAGTGCACCGGGATTAATAGTGCAAACTGCAATTCTCAGAGTGCACCGGGATTAATAGTGCAAACTGCAATTCTCAGAGTGCACCGGGATTAATAGTGCAAACTGCAATTCTCAGAGTGCACCGGGATTAATAGTGCAAACTGCAATTCTCAGAGTGGACCGGGATTAATAGTGCAAGCTGCAATACTCGGAGTGCACCGGGATTAACAGTGCAAACTGCAATACTCGGAGTGCACCGGGATTAATAGTGCGAACTGCAATTCTCAGAGTGCACCGGGATTAATAGTGCAAACTGCAATACTCAGAGTGCACGGGGGGGGTTTAATAGTGCAAACTGCAATTCTCAGAGTGCACCGGGATTAATAGTGCAAACTGCAATTCTCAGAGTGCACCGGGATTTATAGTGCGAACTGCAATTATCAGAGTGCACGGGGATTAATAGTGCAAACTGCAATACTCAGAGTGCACGGGGATTAATAGTGCAAACTCCAATTCTCAGAGTGCACCGGGATTAATAGTGCAAACTGCAATTATCAGAGTGCACGGGGATTAATAGTGCAAACTGCAATTATCAGAGTGCACGGGGATTAATAGTGCAAACTGCAATTCTCAGAGTGCACCGGGATTAATAGTGCAAACTGCAATTCTCAGAGTGCACCGGGAATTATAGTGCGAACTGCAATTATCAGAGTGCACGGGGATTAATAGTGCAAACTGCAATACTCAGAGTGCACGGGGATTAATAGTGCAAACTGCAATTAGCAGAGTGCACCGGGATTAATAGTGCGAACTGCAATTAGCAGAGTGCACCGGGATTAATAGTGCAAACTGCAATTCTCAGAGTGCACGGGGGGGTTTAATAGTGCAAACTGCAATTCTCAGAGTGCACCGGGATTAATAGTGCAAACTGCAATTCTCAGAGTGCACCGGGATTAACAGTGCAAACTGCAATACTCAGAGTGCACGGGGGGTTTAATAGTGCAAACTGCAATACTCAGAGTGCACCAGGATTAATAGTGCAAACTGCAATTCTCAGAGTGCACGGGGATTAATAGTGCAAACTGCAATTCTCAGAGTGCACCGGGATTTATAGTGCGAACTGCAATTATCAGAGTGCACGGGGATTAATAGTGCGAACTGCAATACTCAGAGTGCACGGGGATTAATAGTGCGAACTGCAATTCTCAGAGTGCACGGGGATTAATAGTGCAAACTGCAATTCTCAGAGTGCACCGGGATTAATAGTGCAAACTGCAATTCTCAGAGTGCACGGGGATTAATAGTGCAAACTGCAATACTCAGAGTGCACCGGGATTAATAGTGCAAACTGCAATTATCAGAGTGCACGGGGATTAATAGTGCAAACTGCAATTATCAGAGTGCACGGGGATTAATAGTGCAAACTGCAATTCTCAGAGTGCACCGGGATTAATAGTGCAAACTGCAATTCTCAGAGTGCACCGGGATTTATAGTGCGAACTGCAATTATCAGAGTGCACGGGGATTAATAGTCCAAACTGCAATACTCAGAGTGCACGGGGATTAATAGTGCGAACTGCAATACTCAGAGTGCACCGGGATTAATAGTGCAAACTGCAATTCTCAGAGTGCACCGGGATTTATAGTGCGAACTGCAATACTCAGAGTGCACCGGGATTAATAGTGCAAACTGCAATTCTCAGAGTGCACCGGGATTTATAGTGCAAACTGCAATTCTCAGAGTGCACCGGGATTATTCGTGCAAACTGCAATTCTCAGAGTGCACCGGGATTAATAGTGCAAACTGCAATTCTCAGAGTGCACGGGGATTAATAGTGCGAACTGCAATTCTCAGAGTGCACCGGGATTAATAGTGCAAACTGCAATACTCAGAGTGCACGGGGGGTTTAATAGTGCAAACTGCAATACTCAGAGTGCACGGGGGGTTTAATAGTGCAAACTACAATACTCAGAGTGCACCGGGATTAATAGTGCAAACTGCAATTCTCGGAGTGCACCGGGATTAATAGTGCAAACTGCAATTCTCAGAGTGCACAGGGACGTGAGGGAATCTCTGATAGTGTCACAGGGACGTGAGGGAATCTCTGAGGTCGTGTCACAGGGACGTGAGGGAATCTCTGAGATAGTGTCACAGGGACGTGAGGGAATCTCTGAGATACTGTCACAGGGACGTGAGGGAATCTCTGAGATACTGTCACAGGGACGTGAGGGAATCTCTGAGATACTGTCACAGGGACGTGAGGGAATCTCTGATAGTGTCACAGGGACGTGAGGGAATCTCTGAGGTCGTGTCACAGGGACGTGAGGGAATCTCTGAGATAGTGTCACAGGGACGTGAGGGAATCTCTGAGATACTGTCACAGGGACGTGAGGGAATCTCTGAGATACTGTCACAGGGACGTGAGGGAATCTCTGAGATACTGTCACAGGGACGTGAGGGAATCTCTGACATCGTGTCACAGGGACGTGAGGGAATCTCTGACATCGTGTCACAGGGACGTGAGGGAATCTCGGAGATACTGTCACAGGGACGTGAGGGAATCTCTGAGATACTGTCACAGGGACATGAGGGAATCTCTGAGATACTGTCACAGGGACGTGAGGGAATCTCGGAGATACTGTCACAGGGACGTGAGGGAATCTCGGAGATACTGTCACAGGGACGTGAGGGAATCTCCGAGATAGTGTCACAGGGACGTGAGGGAATCTCCGAGATACTGTCGCAGGGACATGAGGGAATCTCCGAGGAAGGCTGGCCTCCATCGAACTTCAAGCCAGGCAATGACCATCTCCAACAAGAGAGAGTCTAACCACCTCCCCTTGACATTCAACGGCATTACCATCGCCGAATCCCCCACCATCAACATCCTGGGGGTCACCATTGACCAGAAACTTAACTGGACCAGCCATATAAATACCGTGGCTACGAGAGCAGGTTAGAGGCTGGGTATTCTGCGGCGAGTGACTCACCTCCTGACTCCCCAAAGCCTTTCCACCATCTACAAGGCACAAGTCAGGAGTGTGATGGAATACTCTCCACTTGCCTGGATGAGTGCAGCTCCAACAACACTCAAGAAGCTCGACACCATCCAAGATAAAGCAGCCCGCTTGATTGGCACCCCATCCACCACCCTAAACATTCACTCCCTTCACCACCGGCGCACTGTGGCTGCAGTGTGTACCATCCACAGGATGCACCGCAGCAACTCGCCAAGGCTTCTTCGACAGCACCTCCCAAACCCGCGACCTCTACCACCTAGAAGGACAAGGGCAGCAGGCGCATGGGAACAACACCACCTGCACGTTCCCCTCCAAGTCACACACCATCCCGACTTGGAAATATATCGGCCGTTCCTTCATCGTCGCTGGGTCAAAATCCTGGAACTCCCTTCCTAACAGCACTGTGGGAGAACCGTCACCACACGGACTGCAGCGGTTCAAGAAGGCGGCTCACCACCACCTTCTCAAGGGGCGACCGGGGACGGGCGATAAATGCCGGCCTCGCCCAGCGGACGCTGCCCGCATCCCATGAACGGATAATGAAACTTTGCAACCGGCCTCCCAGGACTTTACGCGTGTCCTCCAAACTGTAGTCCAGCAGGGAGATCGGAGCGGTGTGGGTCCCTGGCCCCAGGGGAGGGACGCAGGGCGGAAGGGGACGTGGAGTTGGGGGGACGCCACCTCGAAGCCTGCCGCGTCTCGGGCCAATCTCGACTGGCTTGCGCGATGGGGCCCCGTTCACGGACGCCCGCACTCGATGCCACCCGTTGGGGCACCCGACAGTGGCGGGGGGGGGGTATGTGTGGTTGCAGGAGGGTTTTGTGCAAGGTGAGCAGGGGGTGGGGGTGGCCGCGACCTGGTGTAGCAGGTGTTCTGAGGAGGCGGGGTGGCCGCGACCTGTTGTATCAGGTGGTCTGAGGAGGCGGGGTGGCCGCGACCTGGTGTAGCAGGTGTTCTGAGGAAGGGAGGTGGCCGCGACCTGGTGTAGCAGGTGTTCTGAGGAGGCGGGGTGGCCGCGACCTGGTGTACCAGGTGGTCTGAGTCAGGGGGTGGCCGCGACCTGGTATATAAGGTGGTCTAAGGAGGGAGGTGGCCGCGACCTGGTGTAGCAGGTGGTCTGAGGAGTGGGTGGCCGCGACCTGGTGTATCAGGTGGTCTGAGGAGTGGGTGGCCGCGACCTGGTGTAGCAGGTGTTCTGAGGAAGGGAGGTGGCCGCGACCTGGTGTAGCAGGTGTTCTGAGGAGGCGGGGTGGCCGCGAACTGGTGTATCAGGTGGTCTGAGGAGGGAGGTGGCCGCGACCTGGTGTATCAGATGGTCTGAGTCAGGGGGTGGCCGCGACCTGGTGTATCAGGCGGTCTGAGGAGTGGGTGGCCGCGACCTGGTGTAGCAGGTGGTCTGAGAAGGGGGTGGCCGCGACCTGGTGTATCAGGTGGTCTGAGGAGGGGGCGTGGCCGCGACCTGGTGTATCAGGTGGTCTGAGGAGGGAGGTGGCCGCGACCTGGTGTAGCAGGTGTTCTGAGGAGTCAGGGTGGCCGCGACCTGGTTTATCAGGTGGTCTGAGGAGGGAGGTGGCAGCGACCTGGTGTATCAGGTGGTCTGAGGAGGGAGGCGGCAGCGACCTGGTGTATCAGATGGTCTGAGTCAGGGGGTGGCCGCGACCTGGTGTATCAGGTGGTCTGAGTCAGGGGGTGGCCGCGACCTGGTGTATCAGGTGGTCTGAGGAGGTGGGTGGCCGCAACCTGGTGTATCAGGTGGTCTGAGTCAGGGGGTGGCCGCGACCTGGTGTATCAGGTGTTCTGAGGAGGGGGGGTGGCCATGACCTGGTGTATCAGGTGGTCTGAGGACGGGGGGGGCGGCGTGACCTGGTGTATCAGGTGGTCTTAGGAGGGAGGTGGCCGCGACCTGGTGTATCAGGTGGTCTGAGGAGGGGGGTGGCCGCGACCTGGTGTATCAGGAGGTCTGAGTCAGGGGGTGGCCGCGACCTGGTGTATCAGGTGGTCTGAAGCGGGGGGTGGCCGCGACCTGGTGTATCAGGTGGTCTGAAGCGGGGGGTGACCGCGACCTGGTGTATCAGGTGGTCTGAGGAGGGGGGGGCCTGGTGTAACTGTTGGTCTGAGTCAGGGGGTGGCCGCGACCTGGTGTATCAGGAGGTCTGAGGAGGGGGGTGGCCACTCCTCTGTCCAGGTGGTGAGGACTGGACTCTTCACTCTGTCTGATGTTAGGAGAACCGTTCACATATCAGTGACTCCCTGGCCTCGCGGGCAGCCAGGTGAGCCGCTGGTCTGACCCATGGGTTCATCTTCCTCCTCCTCTTCCCCCTGCTTCTCCGCCTCATTCTCCTGCTCCTCCTCCTCCTCCTCCTTCTCCTCTTCCCCTTCTCCTCCTCTGCCTCCTGCTCCTCCTCCCCTCCTCCTCCCCCTCCTTCTCCTCTTCCTCCTCTGCCTCCTGCTCTTCCTCCAACCCCTCCTTTCTGCGTCCTCCTCCTCCTGCTCCTCCTCTGCCTCTTCCTCCTCTGCCTCCTGCTCCTCCTCCTCTGCCTCCTGCTTCTCCTCTTCCCCTTCTCTCCTCCTTCTCCGCTTCCTCTTGCTCTTCACCTCCTCCTCTGCCTCTTGCTCTTCCTCTCCTCCTCCCCTCCTTCTCCTCATCCTCCTGCTCCTCCTCCCCACCCCCTCCTCTCCTCCTCCTCTTTCTCTGCGTCCTCCACCTCCTCCTCCTTCCCTCTTGCCCTGCTCCTCCTCCCCTCCTCCTCTGCCTCTTGCTCCTCCGCTCCTCCTCCCCTCCTTCTCTTCCTCCTTCTCCTCTGCCTCCTCCTTCCTCTCTGCCTCCTCCTCCTTCCCTCTTTCTCTGCGTCCTCCTCCTCCGCCGCCTCTTCCTCCTCCTCCTCCTTCCCTCCTTCTCTGCGTCCTCCTCCTCCGCCGCCTCTTCCTCCTCCTTCCCTCCTTCTCTGCGTCCTCCTCCTCCGCCGCCTCTTCCTCCTCCTTCCCTCCTTCTCTGCGTCCTCCTCCTGCTCCTCCTCCTCTTCCTCTCCCTCCCCCTCCTCCTCCTCGACGTGAGTGGGAGATGAGGACGGGCCCTCCCCAAACAATCTCCCCCCCCTCCCCCTCTCTCTGCCGCCCCACGTTGCGCAGGACACATACGCGGGACCGTGAGGCGATGCTCTGCGGTCCGGTTCGCGTATTCCCAACGCTCCCCCAGGACGCCCGAGGCACCAGAATCAGGAACTCGAGCAGCCCCCAGGACCCTCGTCTCCCACCCCCGCCCCACCTCGAGGAGCAGGGCGATCGGCGCGCAGGCAGACGCACGAACACGCGCGAAGGCAGACGCACGAACACGCACGAAGGCAGACGCACGAGCAAGCACGAAGGCAGACGCACGAACACGCACGCAGACAGACGCACGAACACACACGAAGGCAGACGCACGGACACACGGGCAGGCAGACGCACGAACACGCACGGAGGCAGACGCACGAACACGCGCGAAGGCAGACGCACGAACACGCACGAAGGCAGACGCACGAACACGCACGCAGACAGACGCACGAACACACACGAAGGCAGACGCACGGACACACGGGCAGGCAGACGCACGAACACGCGCGAAGGCAGACGCACGAACACGCACGAAGGCAGACGCACGAACACGCACGCAGACAGACGCACGAACACACACGAAGGCAGACGCACGGACACACGGGCAGGCAGACGCACGAACACGCACGGAGGCAGACGCACGAACACGCGCGAAGGCAGACGCACGAACACGCACGAAGGCAGACGCACGCACACGCGCGAAGGCAGACGCACGAACACACACGCAGGAAGACGCACGAACACGCGCGAAGGCAGACGCACGAACACGCGCGCAGGAAGACGCACGAACACACACGAAGGCAGACGCACGAACACGCACGAAGGCAGACGCACGAACACGCACGAAGGCAGACGCACGTACACGCACGAAGACAGACGCACGAACACACACGAAGACAGACGCACGAACACGCACGAAGGCAGACGCACGTACACGCACGAAGACAGACGCACGAACACACACGAAGGCAGACGCACGAACACGCACGCAGACAGACGCACGAACACACACGAAGGCAGACGCACGGACACACGGGCAGGCAGACGCACGAACACGCACGGAGGCAGACGCACGAACACGCACGGAGGCAGACGCACGAACAGACACGAAGGCAGACGCACAGACACGCACGCAGGCAGACGCACGAACACACACGAAGGCAGACGCACGAACACACACGAAGGCAGACGCACGAACACGCGCGCAGGAAGACGCACGAACACGCACGCAGGCAGACGCACGAACACGCAGGCAGGCAGACGCACGAACACACACGAAGGCAGGCGCACGAACACGCACGAAGGCAGACGCACGAACACGCACGAAGGCAGACGCACGGACACACACGAAGGCAGACGCACGGACACGCGCGAAGGCAGACGCACGAACAGACACGAAGGCAGACGCACGAACACAGACGCAGACAGACGCACGAACACACACGAAGGCAGACGCACGGACACACGGGCAGGCAGACGCACGAACACGCACGGAGGCAGACGCACGAACACGCACGGAGGCAGACGCACGAACACGCACGAAGGCAGACGCACGAACACGCACGAAGGCAGACGCACGAACACACACGCAGATAGACGCACGAACACACACGAAGGCAGACGCACGAACACGCACGAAGGCAGACGCACGAACACACACGAAGGCAGACGCACGGACACACGGGCAGGCAGACGCACGAACACGCACGGAGGCAGACGCACGAACACGCACGGAGGCAGACGCACGAACAGACACGAAGGCAGACGCACAGACACGCACGAAGGCAGACGCACGAACACGCACGAAGGCAGACGCACGAGCAAGCACGAAGGCAGACGCACGAACACGCGCGAAGGCAGACGCACGAACACGCGCGAAGGCAGACGCACGAACACGCAGGCAGGCAGACGCACGAACACGCACGAAGGCAGACGCACGAACACGCACGAAGGCAGACGCACGAGCAAGTACGAAGGCAGACGCACGAACACGCAGGCAGGCAGACGCACGAACACGCACGAAGGCAGACGCACGAGCAAGCACGAAGGCAGACGCACGAACACGCGCGAAGGCAGACGCACGAACACGCACGAAGGCAGACGCACGAACACGCAGGCAGGCAGACGCACGAACACGCACGAAGGCAGACGCACGGACACGCACGCAGGCAGACGCACGAAGGCAGACGCACGAACACGCACGAAGGCAGACGCACGAACACACACGAAGGCAGACGCACGGACACGCACGCAGGCAGACGCACGAAGGCAGACGCACGAACACGCACGAAGACAGACGCACGAACACGCACGAAGGCAGACGCACGAACACGCACGAAGACAGACGCACGGACACGCACGAAGACAGACGCACGGACACGCACGAAGGCAGACGCACGAACACGCACGAAGGCAGACGCACGAACACGCACGAAGGCAGACGCACGAACAGACACGAAGGCAGACGCACGAACACGCAGGCAGGCAGACGCACGAACACGCACGAAGGCAGACGCACGAACACGCACGAAGGCAGACGCACGAGCAAGCACGAAGGCAGACGCACGAACACGCAGGCAGGCAGACGCACGAACACGCACGAAGGCAGACGCACGAGCAAGCACGAAGGCAGACGCACGAACACGCGCGAAGGCAGACGCACGAACACGCACGAAGGCAGACGCACGAACACGCGCGAAGGCAGACGCACGAACACGCAGGCAGGCAGACGCACGAACACGCACGAAGGCAGACGCACGAGCAAGCACGAAGGCAGACGCACGAACACGCGCGAAGGCAGACGCACGAACACGCACGAAGGCAGACGCACGAACACGCACGAAGGCAGACGCACGAACACGCAGGCAGGCAGACGCACGAACACGCACGAAGGCAGACGCACGGACACGCACGCAGGCAGACGCACGGACACGCACGCAGGCAGACGCACGAAGGCAGACGCACGAACACGCACGAAGGCAGACGCACGAACACGCACGAAGGCAGACGCACGAACACGCACGAAGGCAGACGCACGGACACGCACGCAGGCAGACGCACGAAGGCAGACGCACGAACACGCACGAAGACAGACGCACGAACACGCACGAAGGCAGACGCACGAACACGCACGAAGACAGACGCACGGACACGCACGAAGGCAGACGCACGGACACGCACGAAGGCAGACGCACGAACACGCACGAAGGCAGACGCACGAACACGCACGAAGGCAGACGCATGAACACGCACGAAGGCAGACGCACGAACACGCACGAAGGCAGACGCACGAACACACAGGCAGGCAGACGCACGAACACACACGAAGACAGACGCACGGACACGCACGAAGGCAGACGCACGAACACGCAGGCAGGCAGACGCACGAACACGCGCGAAGGCAGACGCACGAACACGCACGAAGGCAGACGCACGAACACACAGGCAGGCAGACGCACGAACGCGCGCGAAGGCAGACGCACGAACACGCACGAAGGCAGACGCACGAACACGCGCGAAGGCAGACGCACGAGCACGCACGAAGGCAGACGCACGAACACGCGCGAAGGCAGACGCACGAACACGCGCGAAGGCAGACGCACGAACGCGCAGGCAGGCAGACGCACGAACACACACGAAG
Organism: Heptranchias perlo; assembly: GCF_035084215.1. NCBI lineage: Eukaryota > Metazoa > Chordata > Chondrichthyes > Hexanchiformes > Hexanchidae > Heptranchias > Heptranchias perlo. Next base: position 24,011 of record NW_027138252.1, read on the forward strand.
GCAGACGCACGGACACGCACGAAGGCAGACGCACGAACGCGCACGAAGGCAGACGCACGAACACACACGAAGACAGACGCACGAACACACACGAAGGCAGACGCAGGAACACGCACGAAGACAGACGCACGAACACACACGAAGACAGACGCACGAACACACACGAAGGCAGACGCAGGAACACGCACGAAGACAGACGCACGAACACGCGCGAAGGCAGACGCACGAACACGCACGAAGGCAGACGCACGAACACGCAGGCAGGCAGACGCACGAACACGCACGAAGGCAGACGCACGAACGCGCACGAAGGCAGACGCACGAGCAAGCACGAAGGCAGACGCACGAACACGCAGGCAGGCAGACGCACGAACACGCACGAAGGCAGACGCACGAGCAAGCACGAAGGCAGACGCACGAACACGCGCGAAGGCAGACGCACGAACACGCACGAAGGCAGACGCACGAACACGCAGGCAGGCAGACGCACGAACACGCACGAAGGCAGACGCACGGACACGCACGCAGGCAGACGCACGAAGGCAGACGCACGAACACGCACGAAGGCAGACGCACGAACACGCACGAAGGCAGACGCACGAACACACACGAAGGCAGACGCACGGACACGCACGCAGGCAGACGCACGAAGGCAGACGCACGAACACGCACGAAGACAGACGCACGAACACGCACGAAGGCAGACGCACGAACACGCACGAAGACAGACGCACGGACACGCACGAAGGCAGACGCACGAACACGCACGAAGGCAGACGCACGAACACGCACGAAGGCAGACGCACGGACACGCACGAAGGCAGACGCACGAACACGCAGGCAGGCAGACGCACGAACACGCGCGAAGGCAGACGCACGAACACGCACGAAGGCAGACGCACGAACACACAGGCAGGCAGACGCACGAACGCGCGCGAAGGCAGACGCACGAACACGCGCGAAGGCAGACGCACGAACGCGCAGGCAGGCAGACGCACGAACACACACGAAGGCAGACGCACGGACACGCACGAAGGCAGACGCACGAACACGCACGAAGGCAGATGCACGAACACACACGAAGACAGACGCACGAAGGCAGACGCACGAACACGCACGAAGGCAGACGCACGAACACGCACGAAGGCAGACGCACGAACACGCACGCAGGCAGACGCACGAACACACAGGCAGGCAGACGCACGAACACGCACGAAGGCAGACGCACGAACACGCACGAAGGCAGACGCACGAACACGCACGAAGGCAGACGCACGAACACACAGGCAGGCAGACGCACGAACACGCACGCAGGCAGACGCACGAACACGCACGAAGGCAGGCGCACGAACGCGCAGGCAGGCAGACGCACGAACACGCACGAAGGCAGACGCACGAACACGCACGAAGGCAGACGCACGAACACGCACGAAGGCAGACGCACGAACACGCACGAAGGCAGGCGCACGAACGCGCAGGCAGGCAGACGCACGAACGCGCAGGCAGGCAGACGCACGAACACGCAGGCAGGCAGACGCACGAACACGCGCGAAGGCAGACGCACGAGCACACGCGAAGGCAGACGCACGAGCACACGCGAAGGCAGACGCACGAACACGCGCGAAGGCAGACGCACGAGCACAGGCAGACGCACGAACACGCACGAAGGCAGACGCACGAGCACGCACGCAGGCAGACGCACGAGCACGCACGAAGGCAGACGCACGAACACGCACGAAGGCAGACGCACGAACACGCGCGAAGGCAGACGCACGAACACGCGCGAAGGCAGACGCACGAGCACAGGCAGACGCACGAGCACGCACGCAGGCAGACGCACGAGCACGCACGCAGGCAGACGCACGAACACGCACGAAGGCAGACGCACGAACACGCCGGCAGGCAGACGCACGAACACGCACGAAGGCAGACGCACGAACACGCGCGAAGGCAGACGCACGAACACGCACGAAGGCAGACGCACGGACACGCACGAAGGCAGACGCACGAACAGACACGAGTGCAGACGCACGAACACACACGCAGACAGACGCACGAACACACACGAAGGCAGACGCACGAACACACACGAAGGCAGACGCACGAACAGACACGAAGGCAGACGCACGAACACACACGCAGACAGACGCACGAACACACACGAAGGCAGACGCACGGACACACGGGCAGGCAGACGCACGAACACGCACGAAGGCAGACGCACGAACACGCACGGAGGCAGACGCACGAACACGCACGAAGGCAGACGCACGAACAGACACGAAGGCAGACGCACGAACACGCACGAAGACAGACGCACGAACACGCACGAAGGCAGACGCACGAACACACACGCAGACAGACGCACGAACACACACGAAGGCAGACGCACGAACACACACGAAGGCAGACGCACGAACAGACACGAAGGCAGACGCACGAACACACACGCAGACAGACGCACGAACACACACGAAGGCAGACGCACGAACAGACACGAAGGCAGACGCACGAACACACACGCAGACAGACGCACGAACACACACGAAGGCAGACGCACGGACACACGGGCAGGCAGACGCACGAACACGCACGGAGGCAGACGCACGAACACGCACGGAGGCAGACGCACGAACAGACACGAAGGCAGACGCACAGACACGCACGCAGGCAGACGCACGAACACACACGAAGGCAGACGCACGAACACGCACGAAGGCAGACGCACGAACACGCGCGCAGGAAGACGCACGAACACGCAGGCAGGCAGACGCACGAACACGCACGAAGGCAGACGCACGAACACACGCAGGCAGACGCGCGAACACGCACGAAGGCAGACGCACGAACAGACACGAAGGCAGACGCACGAACAGACACGAAGGCAGACGCACGAACACGCACGAAGGCAGACGCACGAACACGCAGGCAGGCAGACGCACGAACACGCACGCAGGCAGACGCACGAACACGCATGCAGGCAGACGCACGAACACACACGCAGGCAGAAGCACGTACACGCATGCAGGCAGACGCACGAACACACACGCAGGCAGAAGCACGTACACGCACGCAGGCAGACGCACGTACGCACGCGCAGGCAGACGCACGGACGCGCGCGAAGGCAGACGCACGGACGCGCGCGCAGGCAGACGCACGAACACACACGAAGACAGACCAACGAACACACACGAAGGCAGACGCACGAACACGCACGAAGGCAGACGCACGAACAGACACGAAGGCAGACGCACGAACACGCACGAAGGCAGACGCACGAACAGACACGAAGGCAGACGCACGAACACGCACGAAGGCAGACGCACGAACACGCAGGCAGGCAGACGCACGAACACGCACGCAGGCAGACGCACGAACACGCATGCAGGCAGAAGCACGTACACGCACGCAGGCAGAAGCACGTACACGCATGCAGGCAGACGCACGAACACGCATGCAGGCAGAAGCACGTACACGCGCGCAGGCAGACGCACGTACGCGCGCGAAGGCAGACGCACGGACGCGCGCGAAGGCAGACGCACGAACACGCACGAAGGCAGGCGCACGAACACACGCAGGCAGACGCGCGAACACGCACGAAGGCAGACGCACGAACAGACACGAAGGCAGACGCACGAACACGCACGAAGGCAGACGCACGAACACGCAGGCAGGCAGACGCACGAACACGCACGCAGGCAGACGCACGAACACGCATGCAGGCAGACGCACGAACACACACGCAGGCAGAAGCACGTACACGCATGCAGGCAGACGCACGAACACACACGCAGGCAGAAGCACGTACACGCACGCAGGCAGACGCACGTACGCACGCGCAGGCAGACGCACGGACGCGCGCGAAGGCAGACGCACGGACGCGCGCGCAGGCAGACGCACGAACACACACGAAGACAGACCAACGAACACACACGAAGGCAGACGCACGAACACGCACGAAGGCAGACGCACGAACACACGCAGGCAGACGCGCGAACACGCACGAAGGCAGACGCACGAACACACACGCAGGCAGAAGCACGTACACGCATGCAGGCAGACGCACGAACACACACGCAGGCAGACGCACGAACACGCACGCAGGCAGAAGCACGTACACGCACGCAGGCAGACGCACGAACACGCATGCAGGCAGAAGCACGTACACGCACGCAGGCAGACGCACGAACACACACGCAGGCAGAAGCACGTACACGCACGCAGGCAGACGCACGAACACACACGAAGGCAGACGCACGAACACGCGCACAGGCAGACGCACGAACACGCACGAAGACAGACGCACGAACACGCACGAAGGCAGACGCACGGACACGCACGAAGACAGACGCACGGACGCGCACGCAGGCAGACGCACGGACGCGCTCGCAGGCAGACGCACGAACACGCATGCAGGCAGAAGCACAGGCGCGCGGACGCGCGCGCAGGCAGGCGCACGGGCGCGCGCGCAGGCAGACGCCCGTGCACAGGTAAGCAGGAAAGGACACAGAGAGAGAGAGAGAGGGAGACCCATCAGGTTATCTTTTCCAATTGAGTTTATTCTTCCGACGGTCTCCGAGGATCGGGGATGAGTTGATCGACCGGGGTGGGGGGGCGGGCGCTCAGTCGCGGGCAGGCGGGGGGCGCCGCGTCCCCACCCGGCCGTAGAGGTCTGGCCGTCGGTGGTCCCAGATGGGCATCTCCCTCCTGACCGCCCGCAGGGAGCCCAGGTCGAGCTCGGCGAAGCACAGGCCAGGTCCCCGTCCGCACTGGGCCAGCACGCGGCCCCAGGGGTCCACCATCATCGAGTGCCCGTACGAGGCGCGCCCCGCGTTGTGACGGCCGGTCTGCGCCGCAGCCACCACGTAACTCTGCGTCTCGATGGCCCGGGCCCTGAGCAGGGGCTGGAGGAGAAGAGGGGAGAGCGGGGCGGGGGAGAGAGAGGTGAGGAGGGTGTTACTGACACACTCAGACACTGCGATCACGATTAAAGGGGCGTTCGTTCACACCCGGGCTCACACACTCACACACTGGGATCACGATTAAACGGGTGTTCGTTCACACCCGGGCTCACACACTCACACACTGGGATCACGATTAAACGGGCGTTCGTTCACAACCGGGATCACACTGGGATCACGATTAAACGGGCGTTCATTCACACCCGGGATCACACACTCACACACTGGGATCACTATTAAACGGGCGTTCGTTCACACCCGGGCTCACACACTCACACACTGGGATCACTATTAAACGGGCGTTCGTTCACACCCGGGATCACACACTCACACACTGGGATCACGATTAAACGGGCGTTCGTTCACACCCGGGATCACACACTCACACACTGGGATCACTATTAAACGGGCGTTCGTTCACAACCGGGATCACACACTCAGACACTGGGATCAATATTAAACGGGCGTTCGTTCACACCCAGGATCACACACTCACACACTGGGATCACTATTAAACGGGCGTTCGTTCACACCCGGGATCACACACTCACACACTGGGATCACTATTAAACGGGCGTTCGTTCACACCCGGGATCACACACTCACACACTGGGATCACTATTAAACGGGCGTTCGTTCACACCCGGGATCACACACTCACACACTGGGATCACTATTAAACGGGCGTTCGTTCACACCCGGGCTCACACACTCACACACTGGGATCACTATTAAACGGGCGTTCGTTCACACACCGGGATCACACACTCAGACACTGGGATCACGATTAAACGGGCGTTCGTTCACACACCGGGATCACACACTCACACACTGGGATCACTATTAAACGGGCGTTCGTTCACAACTGGGCTCACACACTCACACACTGGGATCACTATTAAACGGGCGTTCGTTCACACCCGGGATCACAAACTCACACACTGGGATCACCATTAAACGGGCGTTCGTTCACACCCGGGCTCACACACTCACACACTGGGATCACTATTAAACGGACGTTCGTTCACAACCGGGCTCACACACTCACACACTGGGATCACTATTAAACGGGCGTTCGTTCACACCCGGGATCACACACTCAGACACTGGGATCACGATTAAACGGGCGTTCGTTCACACACCGGGCTCACACACTCACACACTGGGATCACGATTAAACGGGCGTTCGTTCACACCCGGGCTCACACACTCACACACTGGGATCACTATTAAACGGGCGTTCGTTCACACACCGGGATCACACACTCACACACTGGGATCACTATTAAACGGGCGTTCGTTCACACACCGGGATCACACACTCAGACACTGGGATCACGATTAAACGGGCGTTCGTTCACACCCGGGATCACACACTCACACACTGGGATCACGATTAAACGGGCGTTCGTTCACACCCGGGCTCACACACTCACACACTGGGATCACGATTAAACGGGCGTTCGTTCACACCCGGGATCACACACTCAGACACTGGGATCACGATTAAACGGGCGTTCGTTCACACCCGGGCTCACACACTCACACACTGGGATCACGATTAAACGGGCGTTCGTTCACACCCGGGATCACACACTCACACACTGGGATCACGATTAAACGGGCGTTCGTTCACACCCGGGATCACACACTCACACACTGGGATCACGATTAAACGGGCGTTCGTTCACACCCGGGCTCACACACTCACACACTGGGATCACTATTAAACGGGCGTTCGTTCACACACCGGGATCACACACTCACACACTGGGATCACTATTAAACGGGCGTTCGTTCACACACCGGGATCACACACTCAGACACTGGGATCACGATTAAACGGGCGTTCGTTCACACCCGGGATCACACACTCACACACTGGGATCACGATTAAACGGGCGTTCGTTCACACCCGGGCTCACACACTCACACACTGGGATCACGATTAAACGGGCGTTCGTTCACACCCGGGATCACACACTCAGACACTGGGATCACGATTAAACGGGCGTTCGTTCACACCCGGGCTCACACACTCACACACTGGGATCACGATTAAACGGGCGTTCGTTCACACCCGGGATCACACACTCACACACTGGGATCACGATTAAACGGGCGTTCGTTCACACCCGGGATCACACACTCACACACTGGGATCACGATTAAACGGGCGTTCGTTCACACCCGGGCTCACACACTCACACACTGGGATCACGATTAAACGGGCGTTCGTTCACACCCGGGCTCACACACTCACACACTGGGATCACTATTAAACGGGCGTTCCTTCACACCCGGGCTCACACACTCACACACTGGGATCACTATTAAACGGGCGTTCGTTCACACCCGGGCTCACACACTCACACACTGGGATCACTATTAAACGGGCGTTCGTTCACACCCGGGCTCACACACTCACACACTGGGATCACTATTAAACGGGTGTTCGTTCACACCCGGGCTCACACACTCACACACTGGGATCACTATTAAACGGGCGTTCGTTCACACCCGGGCTCACACACTCACACACTGGGATCACTATTAAACGGGCGTTCGTTCACACCCGGGCTCACACACTCACACACTGGGATCACTATTAAACGGGTGTTCGTTCACACACCGGGATCACACACTCACACACTGGGATCACTATTAAACGGGCGTTCGTTCACACACCGGGATCACACACTCACACACTGGGATCACTATTAAACGGGCGTTCGTTCACAACCGGGCTCACACACTCACACTGAGATCACGATGAAAGGAGTGTTCCTTCACACCCGGGCTCACACTCACTCACACTGAGATCACTATTAAACGGGCGTTCGTTCACACCCGGGCTCACACACACACACACTGGGATCACTATTAAATGGGCGTTCGTTCACAACCGGGCTCACACACTCACACACTGGGATCACTATGAAACGGGCGTTCGTTCACACCCGGGCTCACACACTCACACACTGGGATCACTATTAAACGGGCATTCGTTCACACCCGGGCTCACACACTCACACACTGGGATCACTATTAAATGGGCGTTCGTTCACACCCGGGCTCACACACTCACACACTGGGATCACTATTAAACGGGCGTTCGTTCACAACTGGGCTCACACACTCACACACTGGGATCACTATTAAACGGGCGTTCGTTCACACCCGGGCTCACACACTCACACACTGGGATCACTATTAAACGGGCGTTCGTTCACAACCGGGCTCACACACTCACACACTGGGATCACGATTAAACGGGCGTTCGTTCACAACCGGGCTCACACACTCACACTGAGATCACTATGAAAGGAGTGTTCCTTCACAACCGGGCTCACACACTCACGCTGAAATCACTATTAAAGGAGTGTTCCTTCACACCCGGGCTCACACTCACACTGAAATCACTATTAAAGGAGTGTTCCTTCACACCAGGGCTCACACACTCACACTGAAATCACTATTAAAGGAGTGTTCCTTCACACCCGGTCTCACACTCACACTGAAATCACTATTAAAGGAGTGTTCCTTCACACCCAGGCTCACACTCACACTGAAATCACTATTAAAGGAGTGTTCCTTCACACCCGGGCTCACACTCACACTGAAATCACTATTAAAGGAGTGTTCCTTCACACACGGGCTCACACTCACACTGAAATCACCATTAAAGGAGTGTTCCTTCACACCCGGGCTCAAACACACACTGAGATCACTATTAAAGGAGTGTTCCTTCACACCCGGGCTCACAATCACACTGAAATCACCATTAAAGGATTGTTCCTTCACACCCGGGCTCACACTCACACTGAAATCACTATTAAAGGAGTGTTCCTTCACACCCGGGCTCACACCCACACTGAAATCACAATTAAAGGAGTGTTCCTTCACACCCGGGCTCACACGCACACTGAAATCACTATTAAAGGAGTGTTCCTTCACACCCGGGCTCACACTCACACTGAAATCACCATTAAAGGAGTGTTCCTTCACACCCGGGCTCACACTCACACTGAAATCACTATTAAAGGAGTGTTCCTTCACACCCGGGCTCACACTCACACTGAAATCACGATTAAAGGAGTGTTCCTTCACACCCGGGCTCACACTCACACTGAAATCACTATTAAAGGAGTGTTCCTTCACACCCGGGCTCACACACTCACACTGAAATCACCTTTAAAGGAGAGTTCCTTCACACCCGGGCTCACACTCACACACTCAAATCACTATTAAAGGAGTGTTCCTTCACACCCGGGCTCACACTCACACTGAAATCACTATTAAAGGAGTGTTCCTTCACACCCGGGCTCACACTCACACTGAGATCACTATTAAAGGAGTGTTCCTTCACACCCGGGCTCACACCCACACTGAGATCACTATTAAAGGAGTGTTCCTTCACACCCAGGCTCACACTCACACTGAAATCACTATTAAAGGAGTGTTCCTTCACACCCGGGCTCACACACACACTGAAATCACTATTAAAGGAGTGTTCCTTCACACCCGGGCTCACACACACTGAAATCACGATTAAAGGAGTGTTCCTTCACACCCGGGCTCACACTCACACTGAGATCACTATTAAAGGAGTGTTCCTTCACACCCGGGCTCACACTCACACTGAGATCACTATTAAAGGAGTGTTCCTTCACACCCGGGCTCACACACACTGAAATCACTATTAAAGGAGTGTTCCTTCACACCCGGGCTCAAACACACACTGAGATCACTATTAAAGGAGTGTTCCTTCACACCCGGGCTCACACTCACACTGAAATCACTATTAAAGGATTGTTCCTTCACACCCGGGCTCACACTCACACTGAAATCACGTTGAAAGGAGTGTTCCTTCACACTCGGGCTCACACTCACACACTGAAATCACTATTAAAGGAGTGTTCCTTCACACCCGGGCTCACACTCACACACTGAAATCACCATTAAAGGAGTGTTCCTTCACACCCGGGCTCACACTCACACTGAAATCACTATTAAAGGAGTGTTCCTTCACACCCGGGCTCACACTCACACTGAAATCACGATTAAAGGAGTGTTCCTTCACACCCGGGCTCACACTCACACACTGAAATCACTATTAAAGGAGTGTTCCTTCACACCCGGGCTCACACACTCACACTGAAATCACCTTTAAAGGAGTGTTCCTTCACACCCGGGCTCACACTCACACACTCAAATCACTATTAAAGGAGTGTTCCTTCACACCCGGGCTCACACACTCACACTGAAATCACTATTAAAGGAGTGTTCCTTCACACTCGGGCTCACACTCACACACTGAAATCACTATTAAAGGGGTGTTCCTTCACACCCGGGCTCACACTCACACTATGATCACTATTAAAGGAGTGTTCCTTCACACCCGGGCTCACACTCATACTGAAATCACTATTAAAGGAGTGTTCTTTCACACTCGGGCTCACACTCACACACTGAAATCACTATTAAAGGAGTGATCCTTCACACCCGGGCTCACACTCACACTATGATCACTATTAAAGGAGTGTTCCTTCACACCCGGGCTCACACTCACACTGAAATCACTATTAAAGGAGTGTTCCTTCACACCCGGGCTCACACTCACACTGGGCTCACTATTAAACGGGCGTTCGTTCTCACCCGGGCTCACACTCACACTGAAATCACTATTAAAGGAGTGTTCCTTCACACCCGGGTTCACACACTCATGCTGAAATCACTATTAAAGGAGTGTTCCTTCACACCCGGGCTCACACTCACACTGGGCTCACTATTAAACGGGCGTGCGTTCACACCCGGGCTCACACTCATGCTGAAATCACTATTAAAGGAGTGTTCCTTCACAGCCGAGCTCACACTCACACTGGGCTCACTATTAAACGGGCGTGCGTTCACACCCGGGCTCACACTCACACTGAAATCACTATTAAAGGAGTGTTCCTTCACACCTGGGCTCACACTGAAATCACTATTATAGAGTGTTCCTTCACACCCGGGCTCACACTCACGCTGAAATCACTATTAAAGGAGTGTTCCTTCACACCCGGGCTCACACACACACTGAAATCACGATTAAAGGAGTGTTCCTTGACACCTGGGCTCACACTCACACTGAAATCACTATTATAGAGTGTTCCTTCACACCCGGGCTCACACTCACGCTGAAATCACTATTAAAGGAGTGTTCCTTCACACCCGGGCTCACACTCACACTGAAATCACTATTAAAGGAGTGTTCCTTCACACCCGGGCTCACACACACACTGAAATCACGATTAAAGGAGTGTTCCTTCACACTCGGGCTCACACTCACGCTGAAATCACTATTAAAGGAGTGTTCCTTCACACCCGGGCTCACACTCACACTGAAATCACTATTAAAGGAGTGTTCCTTCACACCCGGGCTCACACTCACACTGAGATCACTATGAAAGGAGTGTTCCTTCACACCCGGGCTCACACCCACACTGAAATCACTATTAAAGGAGTGTTCCCTCACACCCGGGCTCACACTCACACTGAAATCACGATTAAGGGAGTGTTCCTTCACACCCGGGCTCACACTCACACTGAGATCACTATTAAAGGAGTGTTCCTTCACACCCGGGCTCACACTCACACTGAAATCACTATTAAAGGAGTGTTCCTTCACACCCGGGCTCACACTCACACTGAAATCACTATTAAAGGAGTGTTCCTTCACACCCGGGCTCACACTCACACTGAAATCACTATTAAAGGAGTGTTCCTTCACACCCGGGCTCACACTCACACTCAAATCACTATTAAAGGAGTGTTCCTTCACACCCGGGCTCACACTCACACACTGAAATCACTATTAAAGGAGTGTTCCTTCACACCCGTGCTCACACTCACACTGAAATCACTATTAAAGGAGTGTTCCTTCACACCCGGGCTCACACTCACACTGAAATCACTATTAAAGGAGTGTTCCTTCACACACGGGCTCACACTCACACTGGGCTCACTATTAAACGGGCGTTTGTTCACACCCGGGCTCACACTCACACTGAAATCACTATTAAAGGAGTGTTCCTTCACACCCGGGCTCACACACACACTGAAATCACGATTAAAGGAGTGTTCCTTCACACCCGGGCTCACACTCACACTGAGATCACTATTAAAGGAGTGTTCCTTCACACCCGGGCTCACACACTCACACTGAAATCACTATTAAAGGAGTGTTCCTTCACACCCAGGCTCACACACACACTGAAATCACTATTAAAGGAGTGTTCCTTCACACTCGGGCTCACACTCACACTGAAATCACTATTAAAGGAGTGTTCCTTCACACCCGGGCTCACACTCACACTGAAATCTCTATTAAAGGAGTGTTCCTTCACACCCGGGCTCACACTCACAGTGAGATCACTATTAAAGGAGTGTTCCTTCACACCCGTGCTCACACTCACACTGAGATCACTATTAAAGGAGTGTTCCTTCACACCCGTGCTCACACTCACACTGAAATCACTATTAAAGGAGTGTTCCTTCACACCCGGGCTCACACTCACACTGAAATCACTATTAAAGGAGTGTTCCTTCACACCCGGGCTCACACTCACACACTGAAATCACTATTAAAGGAGTGTTCCTTCACACCCGGGCTCACACTCACACTGAAATCACTATTAAAGGAGTGTTCCTTCACACCCGGGCTCACAATCACACTGAAATCACGATTAAAGGAGTGTTCCTTCACACTCGGGCTCACACACTCACACTGAGATCACTATTAAAGGAGTGTTCCTTCACACCCGGGCTCACACTCACACTGAAATCACTATTAAAGGAGTGTTCCTTCACACCCGGGCTCACACTCACACTGAAATCACTATTAAAGGAGTGCTCCTTCACACCCGGGCTCACACTCACACTGAAATCACTATTAAAGGAGTGTTCCTTCACACCCGGGCTCACACTCACACTGAGATCACTATTAAAGGAGTGTTCCTTCACACCCGGGCTCACACTCACACTGAAATCACTATTAAAGGAGTGTTCCTTCACACCCGGGCTCACACTCACATTGAAATCACTATTAAAGGAGTGTTCCTTCACACCCGGGCTCACACTCACATTGAAATCACTATTAAAGGAGTGTTCCTTCACACCCGTGCTCACACTCACACTGAGATCACTATTAAAGGAGTGTTCCTTCACACCCGTGCTCACACTCACACTGAAATCACTATTAAAGGAGTGTTCCTTCACACCCGGGCTCACACTCACACTGAAATCACTATTAAAGGAGCGTTCCTTCACACCCGGGTCACACTCACACACTGAAATCACTATTAAAGGAGTGTTCCTTCACACCCGGGCTCACACTCACACTGAAATCACTATTAAAGGAGTGTTCCTTCACACCCGGGCTCACAATCACACTGAAATCACCATTAAAGGATTGTTCCTTCACACCCGGGCTCACAATCACACTGAAATCACCATTAAAGGATTGTTCCTTCACACCCGGGCTCACACTCACACACTGAAATCACCATTAAAGGAGTGTTCCTTCACACCCGGGCTCACACTCACACTGAAATCACTATTAAAGGAGTGTTCCTTCACACCCGGGCTCACACTCACACTGAAATCACTATTAAAGGAGCGTTCCTTCACACTCGGGCTCACACTCACACTGAGATCACTATTAAAGGAGTGTTCCTTCACACCCGGGCTCACACTCACACTGAAATCACTATTAAAGGAGTGTTCCTTCACACCCGGGCTCACACTCACACTGAAATCACGATTAAAGGAGTGTTCCTTCACACCCGGGCTCACACTCACACACTGAAATCACTATTAAAGGAGTGTTCCTTCACACCCGGGCTCACACTCACACTGAAATCACTATTAAAGGAGTGTTCCTTCACACCCGGGCTCACAATCACACTGAAATCACGATTAAAGGAGTGTTCCTTCACACTCGGGCTCACACACTCACACTGAGATCACTATTAAAGGAGTGTTCCTTCACACCCAGGCTCACACTCACACTGAAATCACTATTAAAGGAGTGTTCCTTCACACCCGGGCTCACACTCACACTGAAATCACTATTAAAGGAGTGTTCCTTCACACCCGGGCTCACACTCACACTGAAATCACTATTAAAGGAGTGCTCCTTCACACCCGGGCTCACACTCACACTGAAATCACTATTAAAGGAGTGTTCCTTCACACCCGGGCTCACACTCACAGTGAGATCACTATTAAAGGAGTGTTCCTTCACACCCGGGCTCACACTCACACTGAAATCACTATTAAAGGAGTGTTCCTTCACACCCAGGCTCACACTCACATTGAAATCACTATTAAAGGAGTGTTCATTCACACCCGGGCTCACACTCACATTGAAATCACTATTAAAGGAGTGTTCCTTCACACCCGGGCTCACACTCACACTGAAATCACTATTAAAGGAGTGTTCCTTCACACCCGGGCTCACACTCACACTGAAATCACTATTAAAGGAGTGTTCCTTCACACCCGGGCTCACAATCACACTGAAATCACCATTAAAGGATTGTTCCTTCACACCCGGGCTCACAATCACACTGAAATCACCATTAAAGGATTGTTCCTTCACACCCGGGCTCACACTCACACACTGAAATCACTATTAAAGGAGTGTTCCTTCACACCCGGGCTCACACTCACACTGAAATCACTATTAAAGGAGTGTTCCTTCACACCCGGGCTCACACTCACACTGAAATCACTATTAAAGGAGCGTTCCTTCACACCCGGGCTCACACTCACACTGAAATCACTATTAAAGGAGTGTTCCTTCACACCCGGGCTCACACTCACACTGAAATCACTATTAAAGGAGTGTTCCTTCACACCCGGTCTCACACTCACACTGAAATCACCATTAAAGGAGTGTTCCTTCACACTCGGGCTCACACTCACACTGAAATCACGATTAAAGGAGTGTTCCTTCACACCCGGGCTCACACACACACTGAAATCACCATTAAAGGAGTGTTCCTTCACACCCGGGCTCACACTCACACTGAGATCACTGTTAAAGGAGTGTTCCTTCACACCCGGGCTCACACTCACACTGAAATCACGATGAAAGGAGTGTTCCTTCACACTCGGGCTCACACTCACACACTGAAATCACTATTAAAGGAGTGTTCCTTCACACCCGGGCTCACACTCACACTGAAATCACTATTAAACGAGTGTTCCTTCACACCCGGGCTCACACTCACACTGAAATCACGATTAAAGGAGTGTTCCTTCACACTCGGGCTCACACTCACACACTGAAATCACTATTAAAGGAGTGTTCCTTCACACCCGGGCTCACACACTCACACTGAAATCACCTTTAAAGGAGTGTTCCTTCACACCCGGGCTCACACTCACACTGAAATCACTATTAAAGGAGTGTTCCTTCACACCCGGGCTCACACTCACACTGAAATCACTATTAAAGGAGTGTTCCTTCACACCCGGGCTCACACTCACACTGAAATCACTATTAAAGGAGTGTTCCTTCACACCCGGGCTCACACTCACACTGAAATCACTATTAAAGGAGTGTTCCTTCACACCCGGGCTCACACTCACACTGAAATCACTATTAAAGGAGTGTTCCTTCACACCCGGGCTCACACTCACACTGAAATCACTATTAAAGGATTGTTCCTTCACACCCGGGCTCAAACTCACACTGAAATCACTATTAAAGGAGTGTTCCTTCACACCCGGGCTCAAACTCACACTGAAATCACTATTAAAGGAGTGTTCCTTCACACCCGGGCTCACACTCACACACTGAAATCACTATTAAAGGAGTGTTCCTTCACACTCGGGCTCACACTCACACTGAAATCACCATTAAAGGAGTGTTCCTTCACACTCGGGCTCACACACACACTGAAATCACAATTAAAGGAGTGTTCCTTCACACCCGGGCTCACACACACACTGAAATCACTATTAAAGGAGTGTTCCTTCACACCCGGGCTCACACTCACACTGAAATCACTATTAAAGGAGTGTTCCTTCACACTCGGGCTCACACTCACACTGAAATCACGATTAAAGGAGTGTTCCTTCACACCCGGGCTCACACTCACACTGAAATCACTATTAAAGGAGCGTTCCTTCACACCCGGGTCACACTCACACACTGAAATCACTATTAAAGGAGTGTTCCTTCACACCCGGGCTCACACTCACACTGAAATCACTATTAAAGGAGTGTTCCTTCTCACCCGGGCTCACAATCACACTGAAATCACCATTAAAGGATTGTTCCTTCACACCCGGGCTCACAATCACACTGAAATCACCATTAAAGGATTGTTCCTTCACACCCGGGCTCACACTCACACACTGAAATCACTATTAAAGGAGTGTTCCTTCACACCCGGGCTCACACTCACACTGAAATCACTATTAAAGGAGTGTTCCTTCACACCCGGGCTCACACTCACACTGAAATCACTATTAAAATAGCGTTCCTTCACACCCGGGCTCACACTCACACTGAAATCACTATTAAAGGAGTGTTCCTTCACACCCGGGCTCACACTCACACACTGAAATCACTATTAAAGGAGTGTTCCTTCACACTCGGGCTCACACTCACACTGAAATCACCATTAAAGGAGTGTTCCTTCACACTCGGGCTCACACACACACTGAAATCACGATTAAAGGAGTGTTCCTTCACACTCGGGCTCACACTCACACTGAAATCACTATTAAAGGAGTGTTCCTTCACACCCGGGCTCACACTCACACTGAAATCACTATTAAAGGAGCGTTCCTTCACACCCGGGTCACACTCACACACTGAAATCACTATTAAAGGAGTGTTCCTTCACACCCGGGCTCACACTCACACTGAAATCACTATTAAAGGAGTGTTCCTTCACACCCGGGCTCACAATCACACTGAAATCACCATTAAAGGATTGTTCCTTCACACCCGGGCTCACAATCACACTGAAATCACCATTAAAGGATTGTTCCTTCACACCCGGGCTCACACTCACACACTGAAATCACTATTAAAGGAGTGTTCCTTCACACCCGGGCTCACACTCACACTGAAATCACTATTAAAGGAGTGTTCCTTCACACCCGGGCTCACACTCACACTGAAATCACTATTAAAGGAGCGTTCCTTCACACCCGGGCTCACACTCACACTGAAATCACTATTAAAGGAGTGTTCCTTCACACCCGGGCTCACACTCACACTGAAATCACTATTAAAGGAGTGTTCCTTCACACCCGGGCTCACACTCACACTGAAATCACTATTAAAGGAGTGTTCCTTCACACCCGGGCTCACACTCACACTGAAATCACCATTAAAGGAGTGTTCCTTCACACTCGGGCTCACACTCACACTGAAATCACGATTAAAGGAGTGTTCCTTCACACTCGGGCTCACACTCACACTGAAATCACTATTAAAGGAGTGTTCCTTCACACCCGGGCTCACACTCACACTGAAATCACTATTAAAGGAGCGTTCCTTCACACCCGGGTCACACTCACACACTGAAATCACTATTAAAGGAGTGTTCCTTCACACCCGGGCTCACACTCACACTGAAATCACTATTAAAGGAGTGTTCCTTCACACCCGGGCACACACTCACATTGAAATCACTATTAAAGGAGCGTTCCTTCACACCCGGGCTCACACACTCACACACTGAAATCACTATTAAAGGAGTGTTCCTTCACACCCGGGCTCACACTCACACTGAAATCACTATTAAAGGAGTGTTCCTTCACACCCGGGCTCACACTCACACTGAAATCACTATTAAAGGAGTGTTCCTTCACACCCGGGCTCACACTCACACTGAAATCACTATTAAAGGAGTGTTCCTTCACACCCGGGCTCACACTCACACTGAAATCACTATTAAAGGAGTGTTCCTTCACACCCGGGCTCACACTCACACTGAGATCACTATTAAAGGAGTGTTCCTTCACACCCAGGCTCACACTCACACTGAAATCACTATTAAAGGAGTGTTCCTTCACACTCGGGCTCACACTCACACTGAAATCAGTATTAAAGGAGTGTTCCTTCACACCCGGGCTCACACTCACACTGAAATCACTATTAAAGGAGTGTTCCTTCACACCCGGGCTCACACTCACACTGAAATCACTATTAAAGGAGTGTTCCTTCACACCCGGGCTAACACTCACACAGAAATCACTATTAAAGGTGTGTTCCTTCACACCCGGGCTCACACTCACACTGAAATCACCATTAAAGGAGTGTTCCTTCACACCCGGGCTCACACTCACACTGAAATCACTATTAAAGGAGTGTTCCTTCACACCCGGGCTCACACTCACACTGAAATCACTATTAAAGGAGTGTTCCTTCACACCCGGGCTCACACTCACACTGAAATCACTATTAAAGGATTGTTCCTTCACACCCGTGCTCACACTCACACTGAAATCACGTTTAAAGGAGTGTTCCTTCACACTCGGGCTCACACTCACACACTGAAATCACTATTAAAGGAGTGTTCCTTCACACCCGGGCTCACACTCACACACTGAAATCACCATTAAAGGAGTGTTCCTTCACACCCAGGCTCACACTCACACTGAAATCACGATTAAAGGAGTGTTCCTTCACACCCGGGCTCAAACTCACACTGAAATCACTATTAAAGGAGTGTTCCTTCACACCCGTGCTCACACTCACACTGAAATCACTATTAAAGGAGTGTTCCTTCACACCCGGGCTCACACTCACACTGAAATCACGATTAAAGGAGTGTTCCTTCACACTCGGGCTCACACACTCACACTGAGATCACTATTAAAGGAGTGTTCCTTCACACCCAGGCTCACACTCACACTGAAATCACTATTAAAGGAGTGTTCCTTCACACCCGGGCTCACACTCACACTGAAATCACTATTAAAGGAGTGTTCCTTCACACCCGGGCTCACACTCACACTGAAATCACTATTAAAGGAGTGTTCCTTCACACCCGGGCTCACACTCACACTGAAATCACTATTAAAGGAGTGTTCCTTCACACCCGGGCTCACACTCACACTGAAATCACTATTAAAGGAGTGCTCCTTCACACCCGGGCTCACACTCACACTGAAATCACTATTAAAGGAGTGTTCCTTCACACCCGGGCTCACACTCACACTGAAATCACTATTAAAGGAGTGTTCCTTCACACCCGGGCTCACACTCACAGTGAGATCACTATTAAAGGAGTGTTCCTTCACACCCGGGCTCACACTCACACTGAAATCACTATTAAAGGAGTGTTCCTTCACACCCGGGCTCACACTCACACTGAAATCACTATTAAAGGAGTGTTCCTTCACACCCGGGCTCACACTCACACTGAAATCACTATTAAAGGAGTGCTCCTTCACACCCGGGCTCACACTCACACTGAAATCACTATTAAAGGAGTGTTCCTTCACACCCGGGCTCACACTCACACTGAAATCACTATTAAAGGAGTGTTCCTTCACACCCGGGCTCACACTCACAGTGAGATCACTATTAAAGGAGTGTTCCTTCACACCCGTGCTCACACTCACACTGAGATCACTATTAAAGGAGTGTTCCTTCACACCCGTGCTCACACTCACACTGAAATCACTATTAAAGGAGTGTTCCTTCACACCCGGGCTCACACTCACACTGAAATCACTATTAAAGGAGTGTTCCTTCACACCCGGGCTCACACTCACACACTGAAATCACTATTAAAGGAGTGTTCCTTCACACCCGGGCTCACACTCACATTGAAATCACTATTAAAGGAGTGTTCCTTCACACACGGGCTCACACTCACATTGAAATCACTATTAAAGGAGTGTTCCTTCACACCCGGGCTCACACTCACACTGAAATCACTATTAAAGGAGCGTTCCTTCACACCCGGGCTCACACTCACACTGAAATCACTATTAAAGGAGTGTTCCTTCACACCCGGGCTCACACTCACACTGAAATCACTATTAAAGGAGTGTTCCTTCACACCCGGGCTCACACACACACTGAAATCACTATTAAAGGAGTGTTCCTTCACACCCGGGCTCACACTCACACTGAAATCACTATTAAAGGAGTGTTCCTTCACACCCGTGCTCACACTCACACTGAGATCACTATTAAAGGAGTGTTCCTTCACACCCGGGCTCACACTCACACTGAAATCACTATTAAAGGAGTGTTCCTTCACACCCCTGCTCACACTCACACTATGATCACGACTGAACCTACCTCCCAGTGTGCCATTCCGGTTGTGACAGTAAACGCTGATGGGAATGTCAGGATTTCTGCTCCCTCCTGGGCCAGAGCGAGGGAGAGTTCCGGGAATCGCAGGTCGTAGCAGATTGCAAGGCCGATCTGGGTGAGAGAAATGGGGACAATAATCATCTCCCAGACAGAGAGAGAGAGACCTCCCTCCAGACCGTCCCGTCAAACACTCCCAGGGCAGGTACAGGGTTAGATACAGAGTAAAGCTCCCTCTACACCGTCCCGTCAAACACTCCCAGGGTCAGGTACAGGGTGAGATACAGAGTAAAGCTCCCTCTACACTGTCCCATCAAACACTCCCAGGGCAGGTACAGGGTTAGATACAGAGTAAAGCTCCCTCTACACTGTCCCATCAAACACTCCCAGGGTCAGGTACAGGGTTAGATACAGAGTAAAGCTCCCTCCACACTGTCCCATCAAACACTCCCAGGGCAGGTACAGGGTTAGATACAGAGTAAAGCTCCCTCTACACCGTCCCGTCAAACACTCCCAGGGTCAGGTACAGGGTGAGATACAGAGTAAAGCTCCCTCTACACTGTCCCATCAAACACTCCCAGGGCAGGTACAGGGTTAGATACAGAGTAAAGCTCCCTCTACACTGTCCCATCAAACACTCCGAGGGTCAGGTACAGGGTTAGATACAGAGTAAAGCTCCCTCTACACTGTCCCATCAAACACTCCCAGGGTCAGGTACAGGGTTAGATACAGAGTAAAGCTCCCTCCACACTGTCCCATCAAACACTCCCAGGGCAGGTACAGGGTTAGATACAGAGTAAAGCTCCCTCTACACTGTCCCATCAAACACTCCCAGGGTCAGGTACAGGGTTAGATACAGAGTAAAGCTCCCTCTACACCGTCCCGTCAAACACTCCCAGGGTCAGGTACAGGGTTAGATACAGAGTAAAGCTCCCTCCACACC
The DNA here is from genome assembly GCF_035084215.1 of Heptranchias perlo. NCBI lineage: Eukaryota > Metazoa > Chordata > Chondrichthyes > Hexanchiformes > Hexanchidae > Heptranchias > Heptranchias perlo. The sequence goes on from NW_027138252.1 coordinate 45,252, forward strand.
GTCCCGTCAAACACTCCCAGGGTCAGGTACAGGGTTAGATACAGAGTAAAGCTCCCTCTACACTGTCCCATCAAACACTCCCAGGGTCAGGTCCAGGGTTAGATACAGAGTAAAGCTCCCTCTACACTGTCCCATCAAACACTCCCAGGGTCAGGTACAGGGTTAGATACAGAGTAAAGCTCCCTCTACACTGTCCCATCAAACACTCCCAGGGTCAGGTACAGGGTTAGATACAGAGTAAAGCTCCCTCTACACTGTCCCATCAAACACTCCCAGGGCAGGTACAGGGTTAGATACAGAGTAAAGCTCCCTCCACACCGTCCCGTCAAACACTCCCAGGGCAGGTACAGGGTTAGATACAGAGTAAAGCTCCCTCTACACTGTCCCATCAAACACTCCCAGGGTCAGGTACAGGGTTAGATACAGAGTAAAGCTCCCTCTACACTGTCCCATCAAACACTCCCAGGGTCAGGTACAGGGTTAGATACAGAGTAAAGCTCCCTCTACAATGTCCCATCAAACACTCCCAGGGGCAGGTACAGGGTTAGATACAGAGTAAAGCTCCCTCTACAATGTCCCATCAAACACTCCCAGGGGCAGGTACAGGGTTAGATACAGAGTAAAGCTCCCTCTACACTGTCCCATCAAACACTCCCAGGGTCAGGTACAGGGTTAGATCCAGAGTAAAGCTCCCTCTACACTGTCCCGTCAAACACTCCCAGGGCAGGTACAGGGTTAGATACAGAGTAAAGCTCCCTCTACACTGTCCCATCAAACACTCCCAGGACAGGTACAGGGTGAGATACAGAGTAAAGCTCCCTCTACACTGTCCCATCAAACACTCCCAGGGCAGGTACAGGGTTAGATACAGAGTAAAGCTCCCTCTACACTGTCCCGTCAAACACTCCCAGGGTCAGGTACAGGGTTAGATACAGAGTAAAGCTCCCTCTACACTGTCCCATCAAACACTCCCAGGGGCAGGTACAGGGTTAGATACAGAGTAAAGCTCCCTCTACACTGTCCCATCAAACACTCCCAGGGTCAGGTACAGGGTTAGATACAGAGTAAAGCTCCCTCTACACTGTCCCATCAAACACTCCCAGGGCAGGTACAGGGTTAGATACAGAGTAAAGCTCCCTCTACACTGTCCTGTCAAACACTCCCAGGGCAGGTACAGGGTTAGATACAGAGTAAAGCTCCCTCTACACTGTCCCATCAAACACTCCCAGGGCAGGTACAGGGTTAGATACAGAGTGAAGCTCCCTCTGCACTGTCCCATCAAACACTCCCAGGGCAGGGACAGGGTTAGATACAGAGTAAAGCTCCCTCTACACTGTCCCATCAAACACTCCCAGGGCAGGTACAGGGTGAGATACAGAGTAAAGCTCCCTCGACACTGTCCCATCAAACACTCCCAGGGCAGGTACAGGGTTAGATACAGAGTAATGCTCCCTCTACACTGTCCCATCAAACACTCCCAGGGCAGGTACAGGGTTGGATACAGAGTAAAGCTCCCTCTACACTGTCCCATCAAACACTCCCAGGGTCAGGTACAGGGTCAGATACAGAGTAAAGCTCCCTCCACACTGTCCCATTAAACACTCCCAGGGTCAGGTACAGGATGAGATACAGAGTAAAGCTCCCTCTACACTGTCCCATCAAACACTCCCAGGGTCAGGTACAGTGTTAGATACAGAGTAAAGCTCCCTCGACACTGTCCCATCAAACACTCCCAGGGCAGGTACAGGGTTAGATACAGAGTAAAGCTCCCTCTACACTGTCCCATCAAACACTCCCAGGGTCAGGTACAGGGTTAGATACAGAGTAAAGCTCCCTCCACACTGTCCCATCAAACACTCCCAGGGCAGGTACAGGGTTAGATACAGAGTAAAGCTCCCTCTACACTGTCCCGTCAAACACTCCCAGGGTCAGGTACAGGGTTAGATACAGAGTAAAGCTCCCTCGACACTGTCCAGTCAAACACTCCCAGGGCAGGTACAGGGTGAGATACAGAGTAAAGCTCCCTCTACACTGTCCCATCAAACACTCCCAGGGTCAGGTACAGGGTGAGATACAGAGTAAAGCTCCCTCTACACTGTCCCGTCAAACACTCCCAGGGCAGGTACAGGGTTAGATACAGAGTAAAGCTCCCTCTACACTGTCCCATCAAACACTCCCAGGGTCAGGTACAGGGTTAGATACAGAGTAAAGCTCCCTCTACACTGTCCCATCAAACACTCCCAGGGCAGGGACAGGGTTAGATACAGAGTAAAGCACCCTCTACACTGTCCCATCAAACACTCCCAGGGCAGGTACAGGGTTAGATACAGAGTAAAGCTCCCTCTACACTGTCCCATCAAACACTCCCAGGGCAGGTATAGGGTTAGATACAGAGTAAAGCTCCCTCTACACTGTCCCGTCAAACACTCCCAGGTCAGGTACATGGTTAGATACAGAGTAAAGCTCCCTCTACACTGTCCCATCAAACACTCCCAGGGTCAGGTACAGGGTTAGATACAGAGTAAAGCTCCCTCTACACTGTCCCGTCAAACACTCCCAGGGTCAGGTACAGGGTTAGATACAGAGTAAAGCTCCCTCTACACTGTCCCATCAAACACTCCCAGGGCAGGGACAGGGTTAGATACAGAGTAAAGCTCCCTCTACACTGTCCCGTCAAACACTCCCAGGGTCAGGTACAGGGTTAGATACAGAGTAAAGCTCCCTCGACACTGTCCAGTCAAACACTCCCAGGGCAGGTACAGGGTGAGATACAGAGTAAAGCTCCCTCTACACTGTCCCATCAAACACTCCCAGGGGCAGGTACATGGTTAGATACAGAGGAAAGCTCCCTCTACACAGTCCCATCAAACACTCCCAGGGTCAGGTACAGGGTTAGATACAGAGTAAAGCTCCCTCTACACTGTCCCATCAAACACTCCCAGGGTCAGGTACAGGGTTAGATACAGAGTAAAGCTCCCTCTACACTGTCCCATCAAACACTCCCAGGGTCAGGTACAGGGATAGATACAGAGTAAAGCTCCCTCTACACTGTCCCATCAAACACTCCCAGGGCAGGTACAGGGTTAGATACAGAGTAAAGCTCCCTCTGCACTGTCCCATCAAACATTCCCAGGGTCAGGTACAGGGTTAGATACAGAGTAAAGCTCCCTCTACACTGTCCCATCAAACACTCCCAGGTCAGGTACAGGGTTAGATACAGAGTAAAGCTCCCTCTACACTGTCCCATCAAACATTCCCAGGGCAGGTACAGGGTTAGATACAGAGTAAAGCTCCCTCTGCACTGTCCCATCAAACACTCCCAGGGCAGGTACAGGGTTAGATACAGAGTAAAGCTCCCTCTACACTGTCCCATCAAACACTCCCAGGGTCAGGTACAGGGTTAGATACAGAGTAAAGCTCCCTCTACACTGTCCCATCAAACATTCCCAGGGGCAGGTACAGGGTTAGATACAGAGTAAAGCTCCCTCTACACTGTCCCATCAAACACTCCCAGGGTCAGGTACAGGGTTAGATACAGAGTAAAGCTCCCTCTACACTGTCCCATCAAACACTCCCAGGGTCAGGTACAGGGTTAGATACAGAGTAAAGCTCCCTCTACACTGTCCCATCAAACACTCCCAGGGCAGGTACAGGGTTAGATACAGAGTAAAGCTCCCTCTACACTGTCCCATCAAACACTCCCAGGGCAGGTACAGGGTTAGATACAGAGTAAAGCTCCCTCTACACTGTCCCATCAAACACTCCCAGGTCAGGTACAGGGTTAGATACAGAGTAAAGCTCCCTCTACACTGTCCCATCAAACACTCCCAGGGCAGGTACAGGGTTAGATACAGAGTAAAGCTCCCTCTACACTGTCCCATCAAACACTCCCAGGGCAGGTACAGGGTTAGATACAGAGTAAAGCTCCCTCTACACTGTCCCATCAAACACTCCCAGGTCAGGTACAGGGTTAGATACAGAGTAAAGCTCCCTCTACACTGTCCCATCAAACACTCCCAGGGCAGGTACAGGGTTAGATACAGAGTAAAGCTCCCTCTACACTGTCCCATCAAACACTCCCAGGGTCAGGTACAGGGTGAGATACAGAGTAAAGCTCCCTCCACACTGTCCCGTCAAACACTCCCAGGGTCAGGTACAGGGTGAGATACAGAGTAAAGCTCCCTCTACACTGTCCCATCAAACACTCCCAGGGTCAGGTACAGGGTTAGATACAGAGTAAAGCTCCCTCTACACTGTCCCATCAAACACTCCCAGGGCAGGTACAGGGTTAGATACAGAGTAAAGCTCCCTCTACACTGTCCCATCAAACACTCCCAGGTCAGGTACAGGGTTAGATACAGAGTAAAGCTCCCTCTACACTGTCCCATCAAACACTCCCAGGGCAGGTACAGGGTTAGATACAGAGTAAAGCTCCCTCTACACTGTCCCATCAAACACTCCCAGGGCAGGTACAGGGTTAGATACAGAGTAAAGCTCCCTCTACACTGTCCCATCAAACACTCCCAGGTCAGGTACAGGGTTAGATACAGAGTAAAGCTCCCTCTACACTGTCCCATCAAACACTCCCAGGGCAGGTACAGGGTTAGATACAGAGTAAAGCTCCCTCTACACTGTCCCATCAAACACTCCCAGGGTCAGGTACAGGGTGAGATACAGAGTAAAGCTCCCTCCACACTGTCCCGTCAAACACTCCCAGGGTCAGGTACAGGGTGAGATACAGAGTAAAGC
>NW_027138252.1:55000-63800 GCF_035084215.1 Heptranchias perlo
AGGGAGGGAGGGAGGGAGGGAGGGGAGGGAGGGAGGGGGAGGGAGAGGGGAGGGGGAGAGGGAGAGGGGGAGGGGGAGGGAGGGAGGGGGAGGGAGGGAGGGGGAGGGGGAGGGAGGGGGAGGGAGGGAGGGGGAGGGAGGGGGGAGGGAGGGAGGGGGAGGGGAGGGAGGGGGAGGGGAGGGAGGGGGAGGGAGGGGGAGAGAGGAGGGAGGAGGGGAGAGAGGGAGGGAGGCAGGGGGAGAGGGAGGGAGAGAGGGAGGGGGAGGGAGGGGGGGGGAGGGAGGGGGAGGGAGGGGGGGGGAGGGAGGGGGAGGGGAGGGAGGGGGAGGGGGAGGGAGGGGGAGAGGGAGAGGGGGAGGGAGGGGGAGGGAGGGAGAGGGGGAGGGAGGGGGAGAGAGGAGGGAGGCAGGGGGAGAGGGAGGGAGAGAGGGGGAGGGAGAGAGGGGAGGGAGGGAGAGAGGGGGAGGGAGAGGGAGAGGGAGGGAGGGGGAGAGAGGGGGAGGGAGAGAGGGGGAGGGGGAGAGAGAGAGAGAGGGAGGGAGGGGGAGGGGGGGGAGGGGGAGGGAGGGGGAGGGGGGGAGGGGGAGGGAGGGGGAGGGGGGGAGGGGGAGGGAGGGGGAGGGGGGGAGGGGGAGGAGGGGGGAGGGGGGAGGGGGAGGGGGAGGGAGGGGGAGGGAGAGGGAGGGAGGGAGAGGGAGGGGGAGTTAGTAATGCCAGGAGGGGAGGAGGGGGAGGGAGGGAGAGGGTGGGAGAGGGAGGGAGGGAGGGTGGGAGATGGTGGGGAGGGAGGGAGAGGGATGGAGGGGGAAAGAGGGAGGGGGGAAAGAGGGGAGGGAGGGAGAGAGAGGGGGAGGGTGGAGAGAGTTGGAGGGGAGAGGAGGGAGAGTGGGAGAGGGTGGGGGAGTGGAGGGAAAGGGGAGGGAGAGGCAGGGAGGGAGAGGGTGACGGAGGGAGAGAGAGGGAGAGGGAGAGGGAGAGGGAGGGAGAGGGAGGGTGGGAGATGGTGAGGGAGGGAGGGAGAGGGAGAGGAGGGTGGGAGATGGTGGGGGAGGGAGGGAGAGGGATGGAGGGAGAGACAGAGAGAGAGGGAGGGAGAGAGGGAGGGAAGGGGAGAGAGGGAGGAAGGGGAGAGGGAGGGAGGCAGGGGGAGAGGGAGGGAGGGTGGGAGAGAGGTGGAGGGGAGAGGAGGGAGAGTGGGAGAGGGTGGGGGGAGTGGAGGGAAAGGGGAGGGGGGAGGGAGAGAGGAAGAGGAGGGAGAGGGAGAGGAGAGAGAGAGAGTGGGGAAAGTTAGTCCCGGCAGGAGGGGAGGAGGAGGGAGAGGGAGGGAGAGGGAGGGGGAGAGGGAGGGAGGGTGGAGGGAGGGAGGGTGGAGGGAGAGAGGGGGAGGGAGAGGAGAGTTAGTAACGGCAGGAGGGGAGGAGGAGGAGTAGGGAGAGAGGGAGGGGGAGAGGGAGAGGGAGGAGTGTGGAGAGAGGGAGGAGAGTGGTGAGAGACGGAGGGAGGGAAGAGGGAGGGGTGTATGGAGGGAGGAGGGAAGGATGAGTGTGGAGTGAGAGAGACGGAGGGAGGGAGAGTATGGAGGGAGGGATGAGTGTGGAGTGAGAGACGGAGGGAGGGAGAGTATGGAGGGAGGGATGAGTGTGGAGTGAGAGACGGAGGGAGAGAGAGTATGGAGGGAGGGATGAGTGTGGAGTGAGAGACGGAGGGAGGGAGAGTATGGAGGGAGGGATGAGTGTGGAGTGAGAGACGGAGGGAGTGAGAGACGGAGGGAGGGATGAGTGTGGAGTGAGAGACGGAGGGAGGGGGAGTATGGAGGGAGGGAGAGTATGGAGGGAGGGATGAGTGTGGAGTGAGAGACGGAGGGAGGGAGAGTATGGAGGGAGGGAGAGTATGGAGGGAGGGATGAGTGTGGAGGGAGGGATGAGTGTAGAGGGTGGGATGGAGGGAGGGAGAGTATGGAGGGAGGGATGAGTGGAGAGGGTGGGATGGAGGGAGCGAGAGTATGGAGGGAGGGATGAGTGTGGAGGGAGGGATGAGTGTGGAGTGAGAGATGGAGGGAGGGAGAGTATGGAGGGAGGGAGAGTATGGAGGGAGGGATGAGTGTGGAGGGAGGGATGAGTGGAGAGGGTGGGATGGAGGGAGGGAGAGTATGGAGGGAGGGATGAGTGGAGAGGGTGGGATGGAGGGAGCGAGAGTATGGAGGGAGGGATGAGTGGAGAGGGTGGGATGGAGGGAGCGAGAGTATGGAGGGAGGGATGAGTGTGGAGGGAGGGATGGAGGGAGGGAGAGTATGGAGGAGGGATGAGTGGAGAGGGTGGGATGGAGGGAGCGAGAGTATGGAGGGAGGGATGAGTGGAGAGGGTGGGATGGAGGGAGGGAGAGTATGGAGGGAGGGATGAGTGGAGAGGGTGGGATGGAGGGAGCGAGAGTATGGAGGGAGGGATGAGTGTGGAGGGTGGGATGGAGGGAGGGAGAGTATGGAGGGAGGGATGAGTGGAGAGGGTGGGATGGAGGGAGGAAGAGTATGGAGGGAGGGATGACTGTGGAGGGAGGGATGGAGGGAGGGAGAGTATGGAGGGATGGATGAGTGTGGAGTGAGGGAGGGAGGGAGAGTATGGAGGGAGGGATGAGTGGAGAGGGTGGGATGGAGGGAGGGAGAGTATGGAGGGATGGATGACTGTGGAGGGTGGGATGGAGGGAGGGAGAGTATGGAGGGAGGGATGAGTGTGGAGGGTGGGATGGAGGGAGGGAGAGGATGGAGGGAGGGAATGAGTGGAGAGGGTGGGATGGAGGGAGGGAGAGTATGGAGGGAGGGATGAGTGTGGAGGGTGGATGGAGGGAGGGAGAGTATGGAGGGAGGCATGACTGTGGAGTGAGGGATGGAGGGAGGGAGAGTATGGAGGGAGGGATGAGTGGAGAGGGTGGGATGGAGGGAGGGAGAGTATGGAGGGAGGGATGAGTGGAGCGGGTGGGATGGAGGGAGGGAGAGTATGGAGGGAGGGATGACTGTGGAGTGAGGGATGGAGGGAGGGAGAGTATGGAGGGAGGGATGACTGTGGAGGGTGGGATGGAGGGAGGGAGAGTATGGAGGGAGGATGACTGTGGAGGGAGGGATGGAGGGAGGGAGAGTATGGAGGGATGGATGACTGTGGAGAGGGTGGGATGGAGGGAGGGAGAGTATGGAGGGAGGGATGAGTGTGGAGGGTGGGATGGAGGGAGGGAGAGTATGGAGGGAGGGATGAGTGTGGAGGGTGGGATGGAGGGAGGGAGATTATGGAGGGAGGGATGAGTGGAGAGGGTGGGATGGAGGGAGGGAGAGTATGGAGGGAGGGATGAGTGGAGAGGGTGGGATGGAGGGAGGGAGAGTATGGAGGGAGGGATGAGTGTGGAGTGAGGGATGGAGGGAGGGAGAGTATGGAGGAGGGAGAGTATGGAGGGAGGGATGAGTGTGGAGGGTGGGATGGAGGGAGGGAGAGTATGGAGGGAGGGATGAGTGTGGAGGGTGGGATGGAGGGAGGGAGAGTATGGAGGGAGGATGAGTGTGGAGGGTGGGATGGAGGGAGGGAGAGTATGGAGGGAGGGATGAGTGTGGAGGGTGGGATGGAGGGAGGGAGAGTATGGAGGGAGGGCTGAGTGTGGAGGGTGGGATGGAGGGAGGGAGAGTATGGAGGGAGGGATGAGTGGAGAGGGTGGGATGGAGGGAGGGAGTGTGGAGGGAGGGATGAGTGGAGAGGGTGGGATGGAGGGAGGGAGAGTATGGAGGGAGGGATGAGTGGAGAGGGTGGGATGGAGGGAGGGAGAGTATGGAGGGAGGGATGAGTGGAGAGGGTGGGATGGAGGGAGGGAGAGTATGGAGGGAGGGATGAGTGGAGAGGGTGGGATGGAGGGAGGGAGAGTATGGAGGGAGGGATGAGTGGAGAGGGTGGGATGGAGGGAGGGAGAGTATGGAGGGAGGGATGAGTGGAGAGGGTGGGATGGAGGGAGGGAGAGTATGGAGGGAGGGATGAGTGGAGAGGGTGGGATGGAGGGAGGGAGAGTATGGAGGGAGGGATGACTGTGGAGTGAGGGATGGAGGGAGGGAGAGTATGGAGGGAGGGATGAGTGGAGAGGGTGGGATGGAGGGAGGGAGAGTATGGAGGGAGGGATGAGTGGAGAGGGTGGGATGGAGGGAGGGAGAGTATGGAGGGAGGGATGAGTGTGGAGGGTGGATGGAGGGAGGGAGAGTATGGAGGGAGGGATGAGTGGAGAGGGTGGGATGGAGGGAGGGAGAGTATGGAGGGAGGATGAGTGGAGAGGGTGGGATGGAGGGAGGAGAGTATGGAGGGAGGATGAGTGGAGAGGAGGTGATGGAGGGAGGGAGAGTATGGAGGAGGGATGAGTGGAGAGGGTGGGATGGAGGGAGGGAGAGTATGGAGGGAGGATGAGTGGAGAGGGTGGGATGGAGGGAGGGAGAGTATGGAGGGAGGGATGAGTGGAGAGGGTGGGATGGAGGAGGATGAGTGTGGAGGAGGGATGAGTGGAGAGGGAGGGATGGAGGGAGGGAGAGTATGGAGGGAGGGATGAGTGGAAGAGGGTGGGATGGAGGGAGGGAGAGTATGGAGGGAGGGATGAGTGGAGAGGGTGGGATGGAGGGAGGGATGAGTGTGGAGGGAGGATGAGTGGAGAGGGTGGGATGGAGGGAGGGAAGATGTGTGGAGGAGGGATGGAGGAGGCAGAGGGGGCGGGGCCTGAGGGAGGGAGGGGCGGAGCCTCCCACCTCCCACCAACATGCACTATGCAAACTAGCGCATCGCACGATTAGCATGCGGGCCCGCCCCTTCCCTCTGTGACATCACCCCACTGCAATTACCATATACCGCCCCGCCCCCCCTCCTTTGTGACGCCGCCTCGCTTCGAAACGCAGTGACGTCTTGCCCATGGCAACCGCGGGGGGGGGGAGGGGGGGGGCGAAAGGACCCCGAGTTCCTCCCCCGGGGGGGAGGGGGGGCGAGCCTGTCCGCCGCATTCGCCTGATTGTAAATCAAATGAAAAGGGAGGGGGGGGAGGGGAGGAGAGGTTAAAGGGGAGGGGTTACCAGCAGCGACCTTTAAGGAGCGATTTCACCGACATTTAATCATCAGGCGGAGCGGCAGAGAGAGAGAGAGAGAGGAATGGACGGCCGAGCCCTGCGGAGAGAGGGTGGGAAACCCCGCCCCCTGCCCCTGAGAGGAAGGGTGGGAAACCCCGCCCCCTGCCCCTGAGAGGAAGGGTGGGAAACCCCGCCCCTGCCCCTGAGAGGAAGGGTGGGAAACCCCGCCCCCTGCCCCTGAGTGAAGGGTGGGAAACCCGGCCCCGAGGGGAAACCCCGCCCCCTGCCCCTGAGAGGAAGGGTGGGAAACCCCGCCCCTGCCCCTGAGAGGAAGTGTGGGAAACCCCGCCCCGAGGGGAAACCCCGCCCCCTGCCCCTGAGAGGAAGTGTGGGAAACCCCGCCCCGAGGGGGAAACCCCGCCCCCTGCCCCTGAGAGGAAGTGTGGGAAACCCCGCCCCGAGGGGGAAACCCCGCCCCCTGCCCCTGAGAGGAAGTGTGGGAAACCCCGCCCCGAGGGGAAACCCCGCCCCCTGCCCCTGAGAGGAAGGGTGGGAAACCCCGCCCCCTGCCCCTGAGAGGAAGGGTGGGAAACCCCGCCCCCTGCCCCTGAGAGGAAGGGTGGGAAACCCCGCCCCCTGCCCCTGAGAGGAAGGGGTGGGAAACCCCGCCCCTGCCCCTGAGAGGAAGGGTGGGAAACCCCGCCCCCTGCCCCTGAGAGGAAGGGTGGGAAACCCCGCCCCGAGGGGGAAACCCCGCCCCCTGCCCCTGAGAGGAAGTGTGGGAAACCCCGCCCCCTGCCCCTGAGAGGAAGGGAGGAAACCCCGCCCCGAGGGGGAAACCCCGCCCCCTGCCCCTGAGAGGAAGGGTGGGAAACCCCGCCCCCTGCCCCTGAGTGAAGGGTGGGAAACCCCGCCCCGTGGGGGAAACCCCGCCCCCTGCCCCTGAGAGGAAGGGTGGGAAACCCCGCCCCGTGGGGGAAACCCCGCCCCCTGCCCCTGAGAGGAAGGGTGGGAAACCCCGCCCAGAGGGGGAAACCCCGCCCCCTGCCCCTGAGAGGAAGGGTGGGAAACCCCGCCCAGAGGGGGAAACCCCGCCCCCTGCCCCTGAGTGAAGGGTGGGAAACCCCGCCCCGAGGGGAAACCCCGCCCCCTGCCCCTGAGAGGAAGGGTGGGAAACCCCGCCCAGAGAGGGAAACCCCACCCCCTGCCCAGAGAGAGAGGGAAACCCCACCCCCTGCCCAGAGAGAGGGAAACCCCACCCCCTGCCCAGAGAGAGGGAAACCCCACCCCCTGCCCAGAGAGTGAGGGAAACCCCACCCCCTGCCCAGAGAGAGGGAAACCCCACCCCCTGCCCAGAGAGAGGGGGAAACCCCACCCCCTGCCCAGAGAGAGGGGGAAACCCACCCCCTGCCCAGAGAGAGGGAAACCCCACCCCCTGCCCAGAGAGAGGGAAACCCCACCCCCTGCCCAGAGAGTGAGGGAAACCCCACCCCCTGCCCAGAGAGAGGGAAACCCCACCCCCTGCCCAGAGAGAGGGGAAACCCCACCCCCTGCCCAGAGAGAGGGAAACCCCACCCCCTGCCCAGAGAGAGGGAAACCCCACCCCCTGCCCAGAGAGAGGGGGAAACCCCACCCCCTGCCCAGAGAGAGGGGGAAACCCCACCCCCTGCCCAGAGAGAGGGGAAACCCCACCCCCTGCCCAGAGAGAGGGGGAAACCCCACCCCCTGCCCAGAGAGAGAGGGAAACCCCACCCCTGCCCAGAGAGAGGGGGAAACCCCACCCCCTGCCCAGAGAGGGGGAAACCCCACCCCCTGCCCAGAGAGAGGGAAACCCACCCCCTGCCCAGAGAGAGAGGGAAACCCCACCCCCTGCCCAGAGAGAGGGGGAAACCCCACCCCCTGCCCAGAGAGAGGGGGAAACCCCACCCCCTGCCCAGAGAGAGGGGGAAACCCCACCCCCTGCCCAGAGAGAGGGGGAAACCCCACCCCCTGCCCAGAGAGACCGGGAGGAAACCCCACCCCCTGCCCAGAGAGAGAGGGAAACCCCACCCCCTGCCCAGAGAGAGGGAAACCCCACCCCCTGCCCAGAGAGAGAGGGAAACCCCACCCCCTGCCCAGAGAGAGGGGGAAACCCCACCCCCTGCCCAGAGAGAGGGGAAACCCCACCCCCTGCCCAGAGAGAGGGGAAACCCCACCCCCTGCCCAGAGAGAGGGGAAACCCCACCCCCTGCCCAGAGAGAGAGGGAAACCCCACCCCCTGCCCAGAGAGAGGGGGAAACCCACCCCCTGCCCAGAGAGAGGGAAACCCCACCCCCTGCCCAGAGAGAGAGGGGAAACCCCACCCCCTGCCCAGAGAGAGGGGAAACCCCACCCCCTGCCCAGAGAGAGGGAAACCCCACCCCCTGCCCAGAGAGAGGGAAACCCCACCCCCTGCACAGAGAGAGGGGAAACCCCACCCCCTGCCCAGAGAGAGGGGAAACCCCACCCCCTGCCCAGAGAGAGGGAAACCCCACCCCCTGCCCAGAGAGAGGGAAACCCCACCCCCCTGCCCAGAGAGAGAGGGAAACCCCACCCCCTGCCCAGAGAGAGAGGGAAACCCCACCCCCTGCCCAGAGAGAGAGGGAAACCCCACCCCCTGCCCAGAGAGAGGGAAACCCCACCCCCTGCCCAGAGAGAGAGGGAAACCCCACCCCCTGCCCAGAGAGAGAGGAAACCCCACCCCCTGCCCAGAGAGAGGGAAACCCCACCCCCTGCCCAAGAGAGAGGGAAACCCCACCCCCTGCCCAGAGAGAGAGGGAAACCCCACCCCCTGCCCAGAGAGAGGGAAACCCCACCCCCTGCCCAGAGAGAGGGAAACCCACCCCCTGCCCAGAGAGAGGGAAACCCCACCCCCTGCCCAGAGAGAGGGAAACCCCACCCCCTGCCCAGAGAGAGGGGAAACCCCACCCCCTGCCCAGAGAGAGGGGGAAACCCCACCCCCTGCCCAGAGAGAGGGAAACCCCACCCCCTGCCCAGAGAGAGGGAAACCCACCCCCTGCCCAGAGAGAGGGAAACCCCACCCCCTGCCCAGAGAGAGGGGAAACCCCACCCCCTGCCCAGAGAGAGAGGGAAACCCCACCCCCTGCCCAGAGAGAGGGAAACCCCACCCCTGCCCAGAGAGAGGAAACCCCACCCCCTGCCCAGAGAGAGGGAAACCCCACCCCCTGCCCAGAGAGAGGGAAACCCCACCCCCTGCCCAGAGAGAGAGGGAAACCCCACCCCCTGCCCAGAGAGAGAGGGAAACCCCACCCCCTGCCCAGAGAGAGGGAAACCCCACCCCCTGCCCAGAGAGAGGGAAACCCCACCCCCTGCCCAGAGAGGGGGAAACCCACCCCCTGCCCAGAGAGAGGGAAACCCCACCCCCTGCCCAGAGAGAGGGAAACCCCACCCCTGCCCAGAGAGAGAGGGAAACCCCACCCCCTGCCCAGAGAGAGGGGAAACCCCACCCCCTGCCCAGAGAGAGGGGAAACCCCACCCCCTGCCCAGAGAGAGGGGAAACCCCACCCCCTGCCCAGAGAGAGGGGGAAACCCCACCCCCTGCCCAGAGAGAGGGAAACCCACCCCCTGCCCAGAGAGAGGGGGAAACCCCACCCCCTGCCCAGAGAGGAGGGGGAAACCCCACCCCCTGCCCAGAGAGAGGGGGAAACCCCACCCCTGCCCGAGAGAGAGGGAAACCCCACCCCCTGCCCAGA
>NW_027138253.1:0-41860 GCF_035084215.1 Heptranchias perlo
TATTCACAATTTATATCGATGGATGAAGGGACCGAATTGCTAAATTTGCTGATGACACAAAGGTAGACAGGAAAGTAAGTTGTGAAGAGGACATAAGGAGTCTGCAAAGGGATATCGATAGGTTAAGTGAGTGGGCAAAAATTTGGCAGATGGAGTATAATGTGGGAAAATGTGAACTTGTCCACTTTGGCAGGAGGAATCGAAAAGCAGTATATTATTTAAATGGAGAGAGATTGCAGAGCTCTGAGGTACAGAGGGATCTGGGTGTCCTAGTACATGAATCACGAAAAGTTAGTACGCAGGTACAGCAAGTGATTAGGAAGGCAAATTGAATGTTGTCATTTATTGCAAGGGGAGTGGACAATAAAAGTCTAGATGTTTTGCTACAGTTGTACAGGGCAATGGTGAGACCACATCTAGAATACTGCGTGCAGTTTTGCTCTCCTTATTTAAGAAAGGACATCATTGCTTTAGAGGTGGTTCAGAGAAGGTTCACTCGACTGATTCCTGGGATGAGGGGGTTATCTTATGAGGAAAGGTTGGGCAAGTTGGACATTGGAGTTCAGAAGAATGAGAGGTGATCTTATTGAAACATATAAGATCCTGAGGGGACTGGAAGGGGTAAATGCTGAGAAGATGTTTCCCTTTGTGGGAGAGACCAGAACGAGGGGACACAGTTTAAAAATAAGGGGTCTCCCATTTAAGACGGAGGTGAGGAGAACTTTTTTCTCTGAGGGTCGTGAATCTGTGGAACTCCCTTCCCCAGAGAGCGGGGGAGGCAGGGTCATTGAATCTTTTTAAGGCTGAGTTAGAGAGATTCCTGATTAACAAGGGAGTCAAAGTTATAGTGGGTAGACGGGAAAGTAGGGTTGAGGTCACAATCAGATCAGCCATGGTCTTATCAAATGGCAGAACAGGCTCGAGGGGCCGAATGGCCTACTCCTGCTCTTAATTCGGATGTACTTTTTATTATTCGTTCATGGGATGTGGGCGTCGCTGGCGAGGCCAGCATTTATTGCCCATCCCTAATTGCCCCTTGAGAAGGTGGTGGTGAGCCGCCTTCTTGAACCGCTGCAGTCCGTGTGGTGAAGGTTCTCCCACAGTGCTGTTAGGAAGGGAGTCCCAGGATTTTGACCCAGCGACGATGAAGGAACGGTGATATATTTCCAAGTCGGGATGGTGTGTGACTTGGAGGGGAACGTGCGGGTGGTGTTGTTCCCATGTGCCTGCTGCTCTTGTCCTTCTAGGAACATAGGAACAGGAGTAGGCCATTCGGCCCCTCGTGCCTGCTCCGCCATTTGATAAGATCATGGCTGATCTGTGATCTAACTCCATGCACCTGCCTTTGGCCCATATCCCTTAATACCTTTGGTTGCCAAAAAGCTATCTATCTCAGATTTAAATTTAGCAATTGAGCTAGTATCAATTGCCGTTTGCAGAAGAGAGTTCCAAACTTCTACCACCCTTTGTGTGTAGAAATGTTTTCTAATCTCACTCCTGAAAGGTCTGGCTCTAATTTTTAGACTGTGCCCCTACTCCTAGAATCCCCAACCAGCGGAAATAGTTTCTCTCTATCCACCCTATCCGTTCCCCTTAATATCTGATAAACTTCGATCAGATCACCCCTTAACCTTCGAAACTCCAGAGAATACAACCCCAATTTGTGTAATCTCTCCTCGTAACTTAACCCTTGAAGTCCGGGTATCATTCTAGTAAACCTACGCTGCACTCCCTCCAAGGCCAATATGTCCTTCCGAAGGTGCGGTGCCCAGAACTGCTCACAGTACTCCAGGTGCGGTCTAACCAGGGTTTTGTATAGCTGCGGCATAACTTCTGCCCCCTTGTACTCCAGTCCTCTCGATATGAAGGCCAACATTCCATTCGCCTTATTGGGTTGTCCTCTCTGTCCCGACTGACCCCTGAATCTCAACGCATCTTCCTCGCTCTCCCACCAACCCTCCCCCCATCTTTCCTGTTTTGCGCCTGTTCCCGAGAGACGACCACGAGGGATGGAATATGCTGCAGCTTTGACCATCAGACAGAACCACTGATCACCGTATCCACATAACAGGCCTCAATAGGTCCCACTCTGCTCTCTCAAGCCAAGCCCCCATCCTTCTCCCCTCCCCGCCCCACTCCATGTCCTCTCCCTAGACCCCCTCCCACCCTGGAGTCCCCTCTCTCCAGCCCCTCCCGAGCCTCCTCTCCTTCCCCAAACCCTGGCCTAGTTTCCCCCGAGAGTTGATGGCCGTCATAGCCCCTCGTTGGAATCTTTCCGTAGATCAAAGGTCAAGATGGCGTCGGTCGCCATCACGGGACTGAGGGGAGGCCCAGAACCGTCTCTGCCATCTCCCGTCCCTGCCCAGGCAAGGCGGAATTCAGCTTGGCACCCTCCTTCCTACAGGTGTAGTTTGGCTCTGTCAGTATCGCTCTCTCTCCCCCTCTGTGTCAGAAGGTCATGGATTCGAGTCTCCACTGCAGAGGCTCGAGCCCCATAATCCAGGCCCACACTCCCCGGTGCCAGTACTGAGGGAGTGCTGCACTGTCGGAGGGAGATGGATATACTCTAGGACTCGAGCCCCATAATCCAGGCCCACACTCCCCGGTCCCAGTACTGAGGGAGTGCTGCACTGTCGGAGGGAGATGGATATACTCTAGGACTCGAGCCCATAATCCAGGCCCACACTCCCCGGTGCCAGTACTGAGGGAGTGCTGCACTGTCGGAGGGAGATGGATATACTCTAGGACTTGAGCCCCATAATCCAGGCCCACACTCCCCGGTGCCAGTACTGAGGGAGTGCTGCACTGTCGGAGGGAGATGGATATACTCTAGGACTCGAGCCCCATAATCCAGGCCCACACTCCCCGGTCCCAGTACTGAGGGAGTGCTGCACTGTCGGAGGGAGATGGATATACTCTAGGACTCGAGCCCCATAATCCAGGCCCACACTCCCCGGTCCCAGTACTGAGGGAGTGCTGCACTGTCGGAGGGAGATGGATATACTCTAGGACTCGAGCCCCATAATCCAGGCCCACACTCCCCGGTGCCCGTACTGAGGGAGTGCTGCACTGTCGGAGGTAGATGGATATACTCTAGGACTCGAGCCCCATAATCCAGGCCCACACTCCCCGGTCCCAGTACTGAGGGAGTGCTGCACTGTCGGAGGGAGATGGATATACTCTAGGACTCGAGCCCCATAATCCAGGCCCACACTCCCCGGTGCCAGTACTGAGGGAGTGCTGCACTGTCGGAGGGAGATGGATATACTCTAGGACTTGAGCCCCATAATCCAGGCCCACACTTCCCGGTCCCAGTACTGAGGGAGTGCTGCACTGTCGGAGGGAGATGGATATACTCTAGGACTCGAGCCCCATAATCCAGGCCCACACTCCCCGGTCCCAGTACTGAGGGAGTGCTGCACTGTCGGAGGTAGATGGATATACTCTAGGACTCGAGCCCCATAATCCAGGCCCACACTCCCCGGTGCCCGTACTGAGGGAGTGCTGCACTGTCGGAGGGAGATGGATATACTCTAGGACTCGAGCCCCATAATCCAGGCCCACACTCCCCGGTGCCCGTACTGAGGGAGTGCTGCACTGTCGGAGGTGCGTCTTTTGGATGAGACGTTAAACCGAGGGCCCCGTCTGCCCTCTCGGGTGGATGTAAGAACATAAGAAAAAGGAGCAGGAGTAGGCCATTCGGCCCCTCGAGCCTGCTCCGCCATTCAATCAGACCATGGCTGATCTTCGACCTCAACTCCACTTTCCCGCCCGATCTCCACATCCCTTGATTCCCCTCGAGTCCAAAAATCTATCCATCTCAGCCTTGAATATCCTCAACGACTGAGCATCCACAGCCCTCTGGGGTAGAGAATTCCAAAGATTCACAACCCTCTGAGTGAAGAAATTCCTCCTCATCTCAGTCCTAAATGGCCGACCCCTTATCCTGAGACTGTGCCCCCTAGTTCTAGACTCTCCAGCCAGGGGAAACAGCCTCTCAGCATCTACCCTGTGAAGCCCCCTCAGAATCTGATCTGTTTCAATGAGATCACCTCTCATTCTTCTAAACTCCAGAGAGTATCGGCCCATTCTACTCAATCTCTCCTCATAGGACAACCCTCTCATCCCAGGAATCAATCCAGTGAACCTTCGCTGCTCTGGTAAGCTGTGGATGTAAAAGATCCCACGGCCACAATTGGAGGAAGAGCAGGGGGGAGTTCTCCCCGGTGTCCTGGGGCCAATATTTATCCCTCAACCAACATCACTTAAAAAACGATGATCTGGTCATTTACCTCATCGCTGTTTGTGGGATCTTGTCAGGAAAATAGGAACAGGAGGAGGCCATTCAGCCCCTCGAGCCTGTTCTGCCATTCAACTAGATCATGGCTGACCTGTATCCTAAATCTATCCACCCGCCTTGGTCCCTTCATGCCCTTACCCAACAAAAAATCTCTCGAACTGAGTTTCCAATTTTTCAACTGACCCCCAGCCTCAACAGCTTTTTTGGGGGGAGAGAGTTCCAGATTCCCACTCCCCCTTTGTGTGAAGAAATGCTTCCTGACATCACCCCTGAACGGGCCGAGCTCCAATTTTAAGGTTCTGCCCCCTTGTTCTGGACTCCCCCCACCCCCCCCCCCTCCCACCCCCCAGAGGAAATAGTTTCTCTCTGTCTACCCTATCACATCCTTGACTCATCTGAAACCCCTCGATTGGATCCCCCCGTAATCTTGTATATTCGAGGGGTCTGCAAACCGAGTCTGTGCGACCTGCCCTCGTAATTTAACCCTTTTAGCCCCGGGATCATTCTGGTGAATCAGTAGTTGATGCCACCCGACTGACGGTCCTTCCGTACCTCCCGCTCCCTATCCCATGGTCTCGTGTCCAGTTGGCGCCCGAAATTGGCCACCCTACTGACCGTCCTTCCCTACCTCCCGCTCCCTATCCCATGGTCTCGTGTCCAGTTGGCGCCCAAAATTGGTCACCCTACTGACCGTCCTTCCCTACCTCCCGCTCCCTATCCCATGGTCTCGTGTCCAGTTGGCGCCCAAAATGGTCACCCTACTGACCGTCCTTCCCTATCTCCCGCTCCCTATCCCGCAGTCTTGTGCCTGGTTGGCGCCCGAAATTGGTCACCCTACTGACCGTCCTTCCCTATCTCCCGCTCCCTATCCCATGGTCTCGTGTCTGGTTGGCGCCCGAAATTGGTCACCCTACTGACCGTCCTTCCCTATCTCACGCTCCCTATCCCATGGTCTCGTGTCCGGTTGGCGCCTGAAATTGGCCACCCTACTGACCGTCTTTCCCTATCTCACGCTCCCTATCCCATGGTCTCGTGTCCGGTTGGCGCCTGAAATTGGCCACCCTACTGACCGTCTTTCCCTATCTCCCGCTCCCTATCCCGTGGTCTCGTGTCCAGTTGGCGCCCGAAATTGGTCACCCTACTGACCGTCCTTCCGTACCTCCCGCTCCCTATCCCATGGTCTCATGTCCAGTTGGCGCCCGAAATTGGTCACCCTACTGACCGTCCTTCCCTACCTCCCGCTCCCTATCCCATGGTCTCGTGTCCAGTTGGCGCCCGAAATTGGTCACCCTACTGACCGTCCTTCCCTATCTCCCGCTCCCTATCCCGCAGTCTTGTGCCTGGTTGGCGCCCGAAATTGGTCACCCTACTGACTGTCCTTCCCTATCTCCCGCTCCCTATCCCATGGTCTCGTGTCTGGTTGGCGCCCGAAATTGGTCACCCTACTGACCGTCCTTCCCTATCTCACGCTCCCTATCCCATGGTCTCGTGTCCAGTTGGCGCCTGAAATTGGTCACCCTTTGGCGCCTGAAATTGGTCACCCTACTGACCGTCCTTCCGTACCTCCCGCTCCCTATCCCGCAGTCTCGTGCCTGGTTGGCGCCCGAAATTGGTCACCCTACTGACCGTCCTTCCCTATCTCACGCTCCCTATCCCATGGTCTCGTGTCCAGTTGGCGCCCGAAATTGGTCACCCTACTGACCGTCCTTCCCTATCTCCCGCTCCCTATCCCATGGTCTCGTGTCCAGTTGGCGCCCGAAATTGGTCACCCTACTGACCGTCCTTCCCTATCTCCCGCTCCCTATCCCGTGGTCTCGTGCCTGGTTGGCGCCCGAAATTGGTCACCCTACTGACCGTCCTTCCCTATCTCCCGCTCCCTATCCCGCAGTCTCGTGCCTGGTTGGCGCCCGAAATTGGTCACCCTACTGACCGTCCTTCCCTATCTCCCGCTCCCTATCCCATGGTCTCGTGTCCAGTTGGCGCCTGAAATTGGTCACCCTACTGACCGTCCTTCCGTACCTCCCGCTCCCTATCACGCAGTCTCGTGTCCGGTTGGCGCCCGAACTTGTACCATCCTGCTGAGCGATTCTCTCTTTCCCCGACAGGACGGCTCCAGGGACACGGAGAACCGACTGGTCCTGTACGCCATGACGCGGCCAACGGCCCTCCTCCTGATGGCGGTGGTCAGCAGCGCCCTCCGCTTCGCCCTCAGCTCCTTCGCCGCGGCCCTGCTGGCGCCCGTGGTCTGCGCCGCCGCCCTGCTGAAGCTCCGCCTCCTCCTGCGGCGGGAGGGACGGGGCGCCGACGACCTGGGGCGCCTGCGGTCCTACTACGCGGCCGGGGGCCGCCGGCTGTGGGTGGCCGTGCACGACGGGGAGGACGTCTGCGGCTGCGTGGCCTTCGACCCGGAGCCGGGCGGCGCCGGGGGCCGGGGGCCGCCGGCGGTGGAGCTGCGTCGGATGGCGGTCAGCCGCTGGTACCGGAGGTCGGGGGTCGCCACCTGCATGCTGGGCTTCTTCGAGGGGCGGGCCCGGGCCGAGGGCTACGGGAGGGTGGTGCTGCGCGTCGACGCGGTCAACCGGGCGGCCATCGCGCTCTACGAGAAGAACGGGTACCGGCCCAGGGCGGGCGCCGGGCGGCTCTGCCACAGCCTGGCCCTCGAGTACAGCAAGGACTTGTGTTAAACCCCCCCCCTCCTCCTCCTCAAACCAGGTACTGCAGTGTTAAACCCCCCCCCCCTCCTCAAACCAGGTACTGCAGTGTTAAACCCCCCCCCCCCCCCCTCCTCAAACCAGGTACTGCAGTGTTAAACCCCCCCCCCCTCCCCTCCTCAAACCAGGTACTGCAGTGTTAAACCCCCCCCCCCCCTCCTCAAACCAGGTACTGCAGTGTTAAACCCCCCCCCCCCCTCCTCAAACCAGGTACTGCAGTGTTAAACCCCCCCCCCTCCTCAAACCAGGTACTGCAGTGTTAAACCCCCCCCCCCTCCTCAAACCAGGTACTGCAGTGTTAAACCCCCCCCCCCTCCTCAAACCAGGTACTGCAGTGTTAAACCCCCCCCCCCCCCCTCCTCAAACCAGGTACTGCAGTGTTAAACCCCCCCCCCCCCTCCTCAAACCAGGTACTGCAGTGTTAAACCCCCCCCCCCCTCCTCAAACCAGGTACTGCAGTGTTAAACCCCCCCCCCTCCCTCCTCAAACCAGGTACTGCAGTGTTAAACCCCCCCCCCCCTCCTCAAACCAGGTACTGCAGTGTTAAACCCCCCCCCCCTCCTCAAACCAGGTACTGCAGTGTTAAACCCCCCCCCCCCCCTCCCTCCTCAAACCAGGTACTGCAGTGTTAAACCCCCCCCCCCTCCTCAAACCAGGTACTGCAGTGTTAAACCCCCCCCCCCCTCCTCAAACCAGGTACTGCAGTGTTAAACCCCCCCCCCCCTCCTCAAACCAGGTACTGCAGTGTTAAACCCCCCCCCCCCCCTCCTCAAACCAGGTACTGCAGTGTTAAACCCCCCCCCCCCTCCTCAAACCAGGTACTGCAGTGTTAAACCCCCCCCCCCCTCCTCAAACCAGGTACTGCAGTGTTAAACCCCCCCCCCTCCCCCTCCTCAAACCAGGTACTGCAGTGTTAAACCCCCCCCCCCCCCCCCTCCTCAAACCAGGTACTGCAGTGTTAAACCCCCCCCCCCCCTCCTCAAACCAGGTACTGCAGTGTTAAACCCCCCCCCCCCTCCTCAAACCAGGTACTGCAGTGTTAAACCCCCCCCCCCTCCTCCTCAAACCAGGTACTGCAGTGTTAAACCCCCCCCCCCCTCCTCAAACCAGGTACTGCAGTGTTAAACCCCCCCCCCCCCCTCCTCAAACCAGGTACTGCAGTGTTAAACCCCCCCCCCCCCCTCCCTCCTCAAACCAGGTACTGCAGTGTTAAACCCCCCCCCCCTCCTCCTCAAACCAGGTACTGCAGTGTTAAACCCCCCCCCCCTCCTCAAACCAGGTACTGCAGTGTTAAACCCCCCCCCCCCCTCCTCAAACCAGGTACTGCAGTGTTAAACCCCCCCCCCCCTCCTCAAACCAGGTACTGCAGTGTTAAACCCCCCCCCCCCCCTCCTCAAACCAGGTACTGCAGTGTTAAACCCCCCCCCCCCCTCCTCAAACCAGGTACTGCAGTGTTAAACCCCCCCCCCCCTCCTCAAACCAGGTACTGCAGTGTTAAACCCCCCCCCCCCTCCTCAAACCAGGTACTGCAGTGTTAAACCCCCCCCCCCCCTCCTCAAACCAGGTACTGCAGTGTTAAACCCCCGACCCCCCCCTCCTCAAACCAGGTACTGCAGTGTTAAACCCCCCCCCTCCTCCTCAAACCAGGTACTGCAGTGTTAAACCCCCCCCCCTCCTCCTCAAACCAGGTACTGCAGTGTTAAACCCCCCCCCCCTCCTCAAACCAGGTACTGCAGTGTTAAACCCCCCCCCCTCCTCAAACCAGGTACTGCAGTGTTAAACCCCCCCCCTCCCCCTCCTCAAACCAGGTACTGCAGTGTTAAACCCCCCCCCTCCCTCCTCAAACCAGGTACTGCAGTGTTAAACCCCCCCCCCCCTCCTCAAACCAGGTACTGCAGTGTTAAACCCCCCCCCCCCTCCTCAAACCAGGTACTGCAGTGTTAAACCCCCCCCCCCTCCTCAAACCAGGTACTGCAGTGTTAAACCCCCCCCCCTCCTCCTCAAACCAGGTACTGCAGTGTTAAACCCCCCCCCCCCTCCTCAAACCAGGTACTGCAGTGTTAAACCCCCCCCCCTCCTCCTCAAACCAGGTACTGCAGTGTTAAACCCCCCCCCCCCCTCCTCAAACCAGGTACTGCAGTGTTAAACCCCCCCCCCCCCTCCTCAAACCAGGTACTGCAGTGTTAAACCCCCCCCCCCCCTCCTCAAACCAGGTACTGCAGTGTTAAACCCCCCCCCCCCCCTCCTCAAACCAGGTACTGCAGTGTTAAACCCCCCCCCTCCCCTCCTCAAACCAGGTACTGCAGTGTTAAACCCCCCCCCCTCCTCCTCAAACCAGGTACTGCAGTGTTAAACCCCCCCCCCTCCCCCTCCTCAAACCAGGTACTGCAGTGTTAAACCCCCCCCCTCCCCTCCTCAAACCAGGTACTGCAGTGTTAAACCCCCCCCCCCCCTCCTCAAACCAGGTACTGCAGTGTTAAACCCCCCCCCTCCCCTCCTCAAACCAGGTACTGCAGTGTTAAACCCCCCCTCCCCCTCCTCAAACCAGGTACTGCAGTGTTAAACCCCCCCCCCCCCTCCTCAAACCAGGTACTGCAGTGTTAAACCCCCCCCCCCCCCCTCCTCAAACCAGGTACTGCAGTGTTAAACCCCCCCCCCCCTCCTCAAACCAGGTACTGCAGTGTTAAACCCCCCCCCCCCCTCCCTCCTCAAACCAGGTACTGCAGTGTTAAACCCCCCCCCCCCCTCCTCAAACCAGGTACTGCAGTGTTAAACCCCCCCCCCCCCTCCTCAAACCAGGTACTGCAGTGTTAAACCCCCCCCCCTCCCTCCTCAAACCAGGTACTGCAGTGTTAAACCCCCCCCCCCCTCCTCAAACCAGGTACTGCAGTGTTAAACCCCCCCCCCCCCCTCCTCAAACCAGGTACTGCAGTGTTAAACCCCCCCCCCCTCCCTCCTCAAACCAGGTACTGCAGTGTTAAACCCCCCCCCCCCTCCTCAAACCAGGTACTGCAGTGTTAAACCCCCCCCCCCCCCTCCTCAAACCAGGTACTGCAGTGTTAAACCCCCCCCCCCCCTCCTCAAACCAGGTACTGCAGTGTTAAACCCCCCCCCCCCCTCCTCAAACCAGGTACTGCAGTGTTAAACCCCCCCCCCCTCCTCAAACCAGGTACTGCAGTGTTAAACCCCCCCCCCCCCCTCCTCAAACCAGGTACTGCAGTGTTAAACCCCCCCCCCCCCTCCTCAAACCAGGTACTGCAGTGTTAAACCCCCCCCCCCTCCTCAAACCAGGTACTGCAGTGTTAAACCCCCCCCCCCCCCTCCTCAAACCAGGTACTGCAGTGTTAAACCCCCCCCCCCCCCCCTCCTCAAACCAGGTACTGCAGTGTTAAACCCCCCCCCCTCCCCTCCTCAAACCAGGTACTGCAGTGTTAAACCCCCCCCCCCCTCCTCAAACCAGGTACTGCAGTGTTAAACCCCCCCCCCCCTCCTCAAACCAGGTACTGCAGTGTTAAACCCCCCCCCCCCTCCTCAAACCAGGTACTGCAGTGTTAAACCCCCCCCCCCCTCCTCAAACCAGGTACTGCAGTGTTAAACCCCCCCCCCCTCCTCAAACCAGGTACTGCAGTGTTAAACCCCCCCCCCCCCTCCTCAAACCAGGTACTGCAGTGTTAACCCCCCCCCCCCCCCTCCTCAAACCAGGTACTGCAGTGTTAAACCCCCCCCCCCCCTCCTCAAACCAGGTACTGCAGTGTTAAACCCCCCCCCTCCTCCTCAAACCAGGTACTGCAGTGTTAAACCCCCCCCCCCCCTCCTCAAACCAGGTACTGCAGTGTTAAACCCCCCCCCCTCCCTCCTCAAACCAGGTACTGCAGTGTTAAACCCCCCCCCCCCTCCTCAAACCAGGTACTGCAGTGTTAAACCCCCCCCCCCCCCTCCTCAAACCAGGTACTGCAGTGTTAAACCCCCCCCCCTCCCTCCTCAAACCAGGTACTGCAGTGTTAAACCCCCCCCCCCCCTCCTCAAACCAGGTACTGCAGTGTTAAACCCCCCCCCCCCCCTCCTCAAACCAGGTACTGCAGTGTTAAACCCCCCCCCCCCCCTCCTCAAACCAGGTACTGCAGTGTTAAACCCCCCCCCCCCTCCTCAAACCAGGTACTGCAGTGTTAAACCCCCCCCCCCCTCCTCAAACCAGGTACTGCAGTGTTAAACCCCCCCCCCCCCCCTCCTCAAACCAGGTACTGCAGTGTTAAACCCCCCCCCCCCCTCCTCAAACCAGGTACTGCAGTGTTAAACCCCCCCCCCCCCCTCCTCAAACCAGGTACTGCAGTGTTAAACCCCCCCCCCCCTCCCTCCTCAAACCAGGTACTGCAGTGTTAAACCCCCCCCCTCCTCCTCAAACCAGGTACTGCAGTGTTAAACCCCCCCCCCCCCTCCTCAAACCAGGTACTGCAGTGTTAAACCCCCCCCCCCTCCTCAAACCAGGTACTGCAGTGTTAAACCCCCCCCCCCTCCTCAAACCAGGTACTGCAGTGTTAAACCCCCCCCCCCTCCTCAAACCAGGTACTGCAGTGTTAAACCCCCCCCCCTCCTCAAACCAGGTACTGCAGTGTTAAACCCCCCCCCCCCCCTCCTCAAACCAGGTACTGCAGTGTTAAACCCCCCCCCCTCCCCTCCTCAAACCAGGTACTGCAGTGTTAAACCCCCCCCCCCCCTCCTCAAACCAGGTACTGCAGTGTTAAACCCCCCCCCCTCCTCCTCAAACCAGGTACTGCAGTGTTAAACCCCCCCCCCCCCCCCTCCTCAAACCAGGTACTGCAGTGTTAAACCCCCCCCCCCCTCCTCAAACCAGGTACTGCAGTGTTAAACCCCCCCCCCCCTCCTCAAACCAGGTACTGCAGTGTTAAACCCCCCCCCCTCCTCCCTCCTCAAACCAGGTACTGCAGTGTTAAACCCCCCCCCCCCCTCCTCAAACCAGGTACTGCAGTGTTAAACCCCCCCCCCCCTCCTCAAACCAGGTACTGCAGTGTTAAACCCCCCCCCCTCCTCCCTCCTCAAACCAGGTACTGCAGTGTTAAACCCCCCCCCCCCCTCCTCAAACCAGGTACTGCAGTGTTAAACCCCCCCCCCCCCTCCTCAAACCAGGTACTGCAGTGTTAAACCCCCCCCCCCCCTCCTCAAACCAGGTACTGCAGTGTTAAACCCCCCCCCCCCCCCCTCCTCAAACCAGGTACTGCAGTGTTAAACCCCCCCCCCCTCCTCAAACCAGGTACTGCAGTGTTAAACCCCCCCCCCCCTCCTCAAACCAGGTACTGCAGTGTTAAACCCCCCCCCCCCCCTCAAACCAGGTACTGCAGTGTTAAACCCCCCCCCCCCTCCTCAAACCAGGTACTGCAGTGTTAAACCCCCCCCCCCCCTCAAACCAGGTACTGCAGTGTTAAACCCCCCCCCCCCCCTCCTCAAACCAGGTACTGCAGTGTTAAACCCCCCCCCCCCCTCCTCAAACCAGGTACTGCAGTGTTAAACCCCCCCCCCCTCCTCAAACCAGGTACTGCAGTGTTAAACCCCCTCCCCTCCTCAAACCAGGTACTGCAGTGTTAAACCCCCCCCCCCCTCCTCAAACCAGGTACTGCAGTGTTAAACCCCCCCCCCCTCCCTCCTCAAACCAGGTACTGCAGTGTTAAACCCCCCCCCCCCTCCTCAAACCAGGTACTGCAGTGTTAAACCCCCCCCCCCTCCTCAAACCAGGTACTGCAGTGTTAAACCCCCCCCCCCCTCCTCAAACCAGGTACTGCAGTGTTAAACCCCCCCCCCCTCCTCCTCAAACCAGGTACTGCAGTGTTAAACCCCCCCCCCCCTCCTCAAACCAGGTACTGCAGTGTTAAACCCCCCCCCCCCTCCTCAAACCAGGTACTGCAGTGTTAAACCCCCCCCCCCCTCAACCAGGTACTGCAGTGTTAAACCCCCCCCCCCCTCCTCAAACCAGGTACTGCAGTGTTAAACCCCCCCCCCCCTCCTCAAACCAGGTACTGCAGTGTTAAACCCCCCCCCCCCTCCTCAAACCAGGTACTGCAGTGTTAAACCCCCCCCCCCTCCTCAAACCAGGTACTGCAGTGTTAAACCCCCCCCCCCCCTCCTCAAACCAGGTACTGCAGTGTTAAACCCCCCCCCCTCCTCAAACCAGGTACTGCAGTGTTAAACCCCCCCCCCCCCTCCTCAAACCAGGTACTGCAGTGTTAAACCCCCCCCCCCTCCTCAAACCAGGTACTGCAGTGTTAAACCCCCCCCCCCTCCTCAAACCAGGTACTGCAGTGTTAAACCCCCCCCCCCTCCTCAAACCAGGTACTGCAGTGTTAAACCCCCCCCCCCTCCTCCTCAAACCAGGTACTGCAGTGTTAAACCCCCCCCCCCTCCTCCTCAAACCAGGTACTGCAGTGTTAAACCCCCCCCCCCTCCTCAAACCAGGTACTGCAGTGTTAAACCCCCCCCCCCTCCTCCTCAAACCAGGTACTGCAGTGTTAAACCCCCCCCCCTCCCTCCTCAAACCAGGTACTGCAGTGTTAAACCCCCCCCCCCTCCTCAAACCAGGTACTGCAGTGTTAAACCCCCCCCCCCCCCCTCCTCAAACCAGGTACTGCAGTGTTAAACCCCCCCCCCCCCCTCCTCAAACCAGGTACTGCAGTGTTAAACCCCCCCCCCCTCCTCAAACCAGGTACTGCAGTGTTAAACCCCCCCCCCCCCCTCCTCAAACCAGGTACTGCAGTGTTAAACCCCCCCCCCCCTCCTCAAACCAGGTACTGCAGTGTTAAACCCCCCCCCCCCCTCCTCAAACCAGGTACTGCAGTGTTAAACCCCCCCCCCCCCCTCCTCAAACCAGGTACTGCAGTGTTAAACCCCCCCCCCCCTCCTCAAACCAGGTACTGCAGTGTTAAACCCCCCCCCCCCCTCCTCAAACCAGGTACTGCAGTGTTAAACCCCCCCCCCTCCTCCTCAAACCAGGTACTGCAGTGTTAAACCCCCCCCCCCCTCCTCAAACCAGGTACTGCAGTGTTAAACCCCCCCCCCCCTCCCTCCTCAAACCAGGTACTGCAGTGTTAAACCCCCCCCCTCCTCCTCAAACCAGGTACTGCAGTGTTAAACCCCCCCCCCCTCCTCAAACCAGGTACTGCAGTGTTAAACCCCCCCCCCCCCCTCCTCAAACCAGGTACTGCAGTGTTAAACCCCCCCCCCCCCCTCCTCAAACCAGGTACTGCAGTGTTAAACCCCCCCCCCCCCCTCCTCAAACCAGGTACTGCAGTGTTAAACCCCCCCCCCCCTCCTCAAACCAGGTACTGCAGTGTTAAACCCCCCCCCCCTCCTCAAACCAGGTACTGCAGTGTTAAACCCCCCCCCCCCCTCCTCAAACCAGGTACTGCAGTGTTAAACCCCCCCCCCCCCTCCTCAAACCAGGTACTGCAGTGTTAAACCCCCCCCCCCCTCCTCAAACCAGGTACTGCAGTGTTAAACCCCCCCCCCCCCTCCTCAAACCAGGTACTGCAGTGTTAAACCCCCCCCCCCCCTCCTCAAACCAGGTACTGCAGTGTTAAACCCCCCCTCCCCTCCTCAAACCAGGTACTGCAGTGTTAAACCCCCCCCCCCCTCCTCAAACCAGGTACTGCAGTGTTAAACCCCCCCCCCCTCCTCAAACCAGGTACTGCAGTGTTAAACCCCCCCCCCCTCCTCAAACCAGGTACTGCAGTGTTAAACCCCCCCCCCCCCCCTCCTCAAACCAGGTACTGCAGTGTTAAACCCCCCCCCCCCCCCCTCCTCAAACCAGGTACTGCAGTGTTAAACCCCCCCCCCCTCCTCAAACCAGGTACTGCAGTGTTAAACCCCCCCCCCCTCCTCCTCAAACCAGGTACTGCAGTGTTAAACCCCCCCCCCCTCCTCAAACCAGGTACTGCAGTGTTAAACCCCCCCCCCCTCCTCAAACCAGGTACTGCAGTGTTAAACCCCCCCCCCCCTCCTCAAACCAGGTACTGCAGTGTTAAACCCCCCCCCCCCCTCCTCAAACCAGGTACTGCAGTGTTAAACCCCCCCCCCTCCTCAAACCAGGTACTGCAGTGTTAAACCCCCCCCCCTCCCTCCTCAAACCAGGTACTGCAGTGTTAAACCCCCCCCCCCTCCTCAAACCAGGTACTGCAGTGTTAAACCCCCCCCCCCTCCTCAAACCAGGTACTGCAGTGTTAAACCCCCCCCCCCCTCCCTCCTCAAACCAGGTACTGCAGTGTTAAACCCCCCCCCCCCCTCCTCAAACCAGGTACTGCAGTGTTAAACCCCCCCCCTCCTCCCTCCTCAAACCAGGTACTGCAGTGTTAAACCCCCCCCCCCTCCTCAAACCAGGTACTGCAGTGTTAAACCCCCCCCCCCCTCCTCAAACCAGGTACTGCAGTGTTAAACCCCCCCCCCCCTCCTCAAACCAGGTACTGCAGTGTTAAACCCCCCCCCCCCTCCTCAAACCAGGTACTGCAGTGTTAAACCCCCCCCCCCCTCCTCAAACCAGGTACTGCAGTGTTAAACCCCCCCCCCTCCTCAAACCAGGTACTGCAGTGTTAAACCCCCCCCCCCTCCCTCCTCAAACCAGGTACTGCAGTGTTAAACCCCCCCCCCCCTCCTCAAACCAGGTACTGCAGTGTTAAACCCCCCCCCCCTCCTCAAACCAGGTACTGCAGTGTTAAACCCCCCCCCCTCCTCAAACCAGGTACTGCAGTGTTAAACCCCCCCCCCCCCCCCTCCTCAAACCAGGTACTGCAGTGTTAAACCCCCCCCCCCCCCTCCTCAAACCAGGTACTGCAGTGTTAAACCCCCCCCCCCTCCTCAAACCAGGTACTGCAGTGTTAAACCCCCCCCCCCTCCCTCCTCAAACCAGGTACTGCAGTGTTAAACCCCCCCCCCCCTCCTCAAACCAGGTACTGCAGTGTTAAACCCCCCCCCCCTCCCTCCTCAAACCAGGTACTGCAGTGTTAAACCCCCCCCCCCCCTCCTCAAACCAGGTACTGCAGTGTTAAACCCCCCCCCCCCTCCCTCCTCAAACCAGGTACTGCAGTGTTAAACCCCCCCCTCCCTCCTCAAACCAGGTACTGCAGTGTTAAACCCCCCCCCCCCTCCTCAAACCAGGTACTGCAGTGTTAAACCCCCCCCCCCCTCCTCAAACCAGGTACTGCAGTGTTAAACCCCCCCCCCCCCTCCTCAAACCAGGTACTGCAGTGTTAAACCCCCCCCTCCCTCCTCAAACCAGGTACTGCAGTGTTAAACCCCCCCCCCCTCCCTCCTCAAACCAGGTACTGCAGTGTTAAACCCCCCCCCCCCCTCCTCCTCAAACCAGGTACTGCAGTGTTAAACCCCCCCCCCCCCTCCTCAAACCAGGTACTGCAGTGTTAAACCCCCCCCCCCCTCCCTCCTCAAACCAGGTACTGCAGTGTTAAACCCCCCCCTCCCTCCTCAAACCAGGTACTGCAGTGTTAAACCCCCCCCCCCCCCTCCTCAAACCAGGTACTGCAGTGTTAAACCCCCCCCCCCCTCCTCAAACCAGGTACTGCAGTGTTAAACCCCCCCCCCCCTCCTCAAACCAGGTACTGCAGTGTTAAACCCCCCCCCCCCTCCTCAAACCAGGTACTGCAGTGTTAAACCCCCCCCCCCTCCTCAAACCAGGTACTGCAGTGTTAAACCCCCCCCCCCTCCTCAAACCAGGTACTGCAGTGTTAAACCCCCCCCCCCCTCCTCAAACCAGGTACTGCAGTGTTAAACCCCCCCCCTCCCCTCCTCAAACCAGGTACTGCAGTGTTAAACCACCCCCCCCCCCTCCTCAAACCAGGTACTGCAGTGTTAAACCCCCCCCCCCCTCCTCAAACCAGGTACTGCAGTGTTAAACCCCCCCCCCCCCTCCTCAAACCAGGTACTGCAGTGTTAAACCCCCCCCCCCTCCCCTCCTCAAACCAGGTACTGCAGTGTTAAACCCCCCCCCCCTCCTCAAACCAGGTACTGCAGTGTTAAACCCCCCCCCCTCCTCCTCAAACCAGGTACTGCAGTGTTAAACCCCCCCCCCCCTCCTCAAACCAGGTACTGCAGTGTTAAACCCCCCCCCCCTCCTCAAACCAGGTACTGCAGTGTTAAACCCCCCCCCCCCCTCCTCAAACCAGGTACTGCAGTGTTAAACCCCCCCCCCCCCCTCCTCAAACCAGGTACTGCAGTGTTAAACCCCCCTCCCTCCTCAAACCAGGTACTGCAGTGTTAAACCCCCCCCCCCCTCCTCAAACCAGGTACTGCAGTGTTAAACCCCCCCCCCCTCCTCAAACCAGGTACTGCAGTGTTAAACCCCCCCCCCCCCTCCTCAAACCAGGTACTGCAGTGTTAAACCCCCCCCCCCTCCTCAAACCAGGTACTGCAGTGTTAAACCCCCCCCCCTCCTCAAACCAGGTACTGCAGTGTTAAACCCCCCCCCCCCCCTCCCTCCTCAAACCAGGTACTGCAGTGTTAAACCCCCCCCCCCCCCCCTCCCCCCCTCAAACCAGGTACTGCAGTGTTAAACCCCCCCCCCCCCCTCCTCAAACCAGGTACTGCAGTGTTAAACCCCCCCCCCCCCTCCTCAAACCAGGTACTGCAGTGTTAAACCCCCCCCCCCCTCCTCAAACCAGGTACTGCAGCATTACCCGATTCGAGGCACAAGAATTGCACTGTCGTACCAGACGATCTCGGCAAGTGTGAGCCAACTCCCACGGAAGAGCTTCAAACGGGAACGACTGGCTCCGCTCACCCCGAGACCCCCACCTACGGCAGACCCCGCTCCGTAACCGGGCCGTGAGGGCCCCCGAACTTCACGCTGCTCGACGACC
This sequence comes from Heptranchias perlo, assembly GCF_035084215.1. Classification (NCBI taxonomy): domain Eukaryota; kingdom Metazoa; phylum Chordata; class Chondrichthyes; order Hexanchiformes; family Hexanchidae; genus Heptranchias; species Heptranchias perlo. Next base: position 17,883 of record NW_027138253.1, read on the forward strand.
TGCTGCGGGCGGGATTGCAGATTTGCACCGATCGCGAATTTAAACTGCAAGATTCAATCAGACGACAAAGTGGCCGTTTCGTTTATTTCACGCGGTCGTGCATTTGCGTGCCGCTGCACTGTTAGCAAGCACTGCATTTTTTCACTGGCAAACACTGCGTCCTATTTCGCTGGAGTGCAGCCATTTGCACATTGTTCCCCAGGTCGCAGAGGGGTGAGAGGTCGGCGTCTGACCCGCCGCCCCCAACCCAGTCCCCCATCAGAGAGCGAGGGGCCCTTCAGCCCCTCTCTCTCGGGATAGATTTGAACCCGGGTCATTCCGCCTGCCCCAGCGCGCTTCACCGCCAGTGAATGTGTGTAAATTAGGCCAATGCAGCATCCGATTTTCACACAGCAAGATCCCACAAATAAATAATTGACCGTGATCTGCTCTTCCGGTTGATGGAGGAATTTTGGCCCCGAGACATCGAGGAGAACGCCCCTGTTCTTCATCCAGTCGCGGTCTTCCGCAGATTATGAATTTAGCCCCCTTTCGAGTGCAGGCCGTGCCCTCTGGATCGCTCACGAGGGCAAACAGGGCCTGAAAGGCGGCACCTCCGACAGTGCAGCACTCCCTCGGTACGGCACTGAGCGAGTCGGCCTCGATTACGGGCTCGTGAACCTTCTGACTCGGCGGGGAGAGAGTGACACCGACAGAGCCAAGCTGTCAAGAGTTGGCCACGTCGGTGCGGGGGGTGGCTGGTGTCACGTATCGGCCCAGACTGCCCAGACAGCAGGTTTCCTTCCCGAAAGACAAATTAGTGAACACGTTCGGTCTTTACGACAACCTGACAGCTTCACGGTCGCTCTGACGGACAGTGGCTTTGTTTTTGTTAATATGTCCCGATTTTCTTCTTAAACTGAACTCGAGTTCTCCAGCTGCCCTGGTGGGATTTGAATTCACGCTCTCTGGATCATTAGTCCAGGTCTCTGGATTGCTAGCCCAGTAACGTCGGACCTGCTGGACAAGAAAACAGAGGTCCATCCCGTTCGGCCTTGTATCATCCTGGTAGACTCATGGGGAACGTCAATGGAGTTAGGAACGTTGGAACAGGAGGAGGCCATTCAGCCCCTCGTGCCTGCTCCGCCATTTGATAAGATCATGGCTGATCTGTGATCTAACTCCATATCCCTGCCTTTGGCTCATATCCCTTAATACCTTTGGTTGCCAAAAAGCTATCGATCTCACATTTAAATTTAGCAATTGAGCTAGTATCAATTGCCGTTTGCGGAAGAGAGTTCCAAACTTCTACCTCCCTTTGTGTGTAGAAATGTTTTCTAATCTCGCTCCTGAAAGGTCTGGCTCTAATTTTTAGACTGTGCCCCCGACTCCTAGAATCCCCAACCAGCGGAAATAGTTTCTCTCTATCCGCCTTATCCGTTCCCCTTAATATCTCATAAACTTCGATCAGATCACCCCTTAACCTTCGAAACTCTAGAAAATACAACCCCAATTTGTGTAATCTCTCCTCGTAACTTAACCCTTGAAGTCCGGGTATCATTCCAGTAAACCTACGCTGCACTCCCTCCAAGGCCAATATGTCCTTCCGAAGGTGCGGTGTCCAGAACTGCTCACAGTACTCCAGGTGCGGTCTAACCAGGGTTTTGTATAGCTGCGGCATAACTTCTGCCCCCTTGTACTCCAGTCCTCCAGATATAAAGGCCAGCGTTCCATGAGCCTTATTGATCATTTTCTGCTCCTGTTCATGACACTTCAATGATCTATGTACCTGAACCCCTAAGTCCCTTTGGACATCCACTGTTTTTAACTTTTTACCATTTAGAAAGTACCCTGTTCTATCCTTTTTTGATCCAAAGTGGATGACCTCACATTTGTCTACATTGAATTCCATCTGCCACAGTTTTGCCCATTCACCTAATCTATCAATGTCCCTTTGTAATTTTATGTTTTCATCTGCACTGCTTACAATGCCACCAATCTTTGTGTCATCGGCGAAGTTGATTGATCGCAGAAAGCAGTCTCTATCAACGAGCCTCCAACGGACCCAGACACGAGGGGAAAACCCCCATTGGTGGAGGGCTTTGGGAACCAAATGTCCAAAGTCACTTATTCCTCCCGAGCCTGTTATCCTCACCACATGCCATGTCTCAAATCACTCAGATGCTGTCCCCAAAGTGTTATTCTCTGAAAGAATTCTAACTAATTCGCCTCTGGATGAACCAACACCAACTGCTTCCACCATCTCCCGTGGGAGCCTATTCCATAGATTGACCACTCGCTCGCTGAAATATTGTTTGAATTTCGTCCCCCCTTCGAGTACAGGCCGTGTCCACTCAACGTTCTCATTATCCACTGAGAACAGGCCCGATTTACATAATTGCTCCTCAAAACCCAATTCCCCACCCCCCCCCCCAATCCCCTCTTCTCTCCACAACCAACAACACAGCACCTTCAACACAGTAAAACTTTCCCAAGACGCTTCTCAGACAAAATTCGACGCCGAGCCACGTGAGGAGATATTAGGGACAGGTGACCAAAAGCTCGGTCAAAGAGGGAGGTTTTAAGGAGCGTCTTAAAGGAGGAGAGAGACGGGGAGGGGTTTAGGGAGGGAATCCCAGAGGTTGGGACCTGGATGGCTGTAGGCGCGGCCGCCAATGGTGGGGCGATGGGAATCGGGGATGAGCAAGAGGCCAGAATTGCATTGAACGTACAGCACAGAAACAGGCCATTCATCCCAACAGGTCTATCCCGGTGTTTATGCTCCACACGAGGCTCCTCCCTCCCAACTCCCATCTCACCCTATCCCCACATCCTTCTATTCCTTTCTCCCTCATGTGTTTATCCAGCTTCCCCGTAAATCCATCTACACTATTCACCTCAACTACTCCTTGTGGGAGCGAGTTCCACATTCTCACCACTCTCTGGGGAAAGAAGTTTCTCCTGAATTCCCGATTGGATTCATGAGTGACCGTCTTACATTTATGGCCCCCGAGTTCTGATCTTCCCCGCAAGCAGAAACATCCTCTCTACGTCCACCCCATGAAACACTTTCATCATCTTAAAGACCTCCATCAGGTATTTGGCCTCCCACCAAAATGTACCACCTCACACTTATCTGTATTGAGATTCATTTGCCAATTGCACGCCCGGCCTGCGAGTTTGTTAATGTCTTCCTGTATTTTGTCGCTGTCCCCCTCGACCCCGTCCGACTTGCTGTCCTCGGCAAATTTCGGAATTGTACTCGGAGGTACGCAGAGATCTCCGAGGGTTGCGTGGCTCTTTTCGTGCGCCATTGGCGTGCACGCTCGGGGCTGTCGTCCAGTTGTTGGCTGGTCACTCCTTCGGATCTGCGGGACCCACGGAGCCAGCAAAGGATCAGCTCCCTCAGGAGCGGGGAAGGGGAGGCAACTGGATGAGGGGACGTGGCCATTGTGGGCTCTATTTATGCTTTGGACGGGGGTCAGGGCTTGGAAGAGCCAGAGCCCGGCAAGGCCCCACCCATGGGAGGAGGGTGGGCAGAGAGGGAGGCGACCAATAGGGGCGGACGCACAGGGAGACGACCAATAGGGGCGGACACTCAGGGAGCCGACCAATAGGAACGGATATACAGGGAGGCGACCAATAGGGGCGGACACTCAGGGAGACGACCAATAGGGACGGACACTCAGGGAGACGACCAATAGGAGCGGACACTCAGGGAGCCAACCAATAGGAGCGGACACTCAGGGAGACGACCAATAGGAGCGGACACTCAGGGAGCTGACCAATAGGGGCGGACACTCAGGGAGACGACCAATAGGAGCGGACACACAGGGAGACGACCAATAGGGGCGGACACTCAGGGAGACGACCAATAGGGGCGGACACACAGGGAGACGACCAATAGGAACGGATATACAGGGAGGCGACCAATAGGGGCGGACACTCAGGGAGACGACCAATAGGGGCGGACACTCAGGGAGACGACCAATAGGGGCGGACACTCAGGGAGACGACCAATAGGGGCGGACACTCAGGGAGACGACCAATAGGAGCGGACACTCGGAGACGACCAATAGGAGCGGACACTCAGGGAGACGACCAATAGGGGTGGACACTCAGGGAGACGACCAATAGGGGCGGACACTCAGGGAGACGACCAATAGGAGCGGACACACAGGGAGACGACCAATAGGGGCGGACACTCAGGGAGACGACCAATAGGGGCGGACACACAGGGAGACGACCAATAGGGGCGGACACTCAGGGAGACGACCAATAGGAGCGGACACACAGGGAGACGACCAATAGGAGCGGACACTCAGGGAGACGACCAATAGGAGCGGACACACAGGGAGACGACCAATAGGGGCGGACACACAGGGAGACGACCAATAGGGACGGACACACAGGGAGACGACCAATAGGAGCGGACACTCAGGGAGACGACCAATAGGGGCGGACACACAGGGAGACGACCAATAGGGGCGGACACACAGGGAGACGACCAATAGGAGCGGACACTCAGGGAGCCGACCAATAGGAGCGGACACTCAGGGAGACGACCAATAGGAGCGGACACTCAGGGAGACGACCAATAGGAGCGGACACTCAGGGAGACGACCAATAGGAGCGGACACTCAGGGAGCCGACCAATAGGAGCGGACACTCAGGGAGACGACCAATAGGAGCGGACACTCAGGGAGACGACCAATAGGGGCGGACACTCAGGGAGACGACCAATAGGGGCGGACACTCAGGGAGACGACCAATAGGGGCGGACACTCAGGGAGACGACCAATAGGGGCGGACACTCAGGGAGACGACCAATAGGAGCGGACACTCGGAGACGACCAATAGGAGCGGACACTCAGGGAGACGACCAATAGGGGTGGACACTCAGGGAGCCGACCAATAGGAACGGATATACAGGGAGGCGACCAATAGGGGCGGACACTCAGGGAGACGACCAATAGGGGCGGACACTCAGGGAGACGACCAATAGGAGCGGACACTCGGAGACGACCAATAGGAGCGGACACTCAGGGAGACGACCAATAGGGGCGGACACTCAGGGAGACGACCAATAGGAGCGGACACACAGGGAGACGACCAATAGGGGCGGACACTCAGGGAGACGACCAATAGGGGCGGACACACAGGGAGACGACCAATAGGGGCGGACACTCAGGGAGACGACCAATAGGAGCGGACACACAGGGAGACGACCAATAGGAGCGGACACTCAGGGAGACGACCAATAGGAGCGGACACACAGGGAGACGACCAATAGGGGCGGACACACAGGGAGACGACCAATAGGGACGGACACACAGGGAGACGACCAATAGGAGCGGACACTCAGGGAGACGACCAATAGGGGCGGACACACAGGGAGACGACCAATAGGGGCGGACACACAGGGAGACGACCAATAGGAGCGGACACTCAGGGAGCCGACCAATAGGAGCGGACACTCAGGGAGACGACCAATAGGAGCGGACACTCAGGGAGACGACCAATAGGAGCGGACACTCAGGGAGCCGACCAATAGGAGCGGACACTCAGGGAGACGACCAATAGGAGCGGACACTCAGGGAGACGACCAATAGGAGCGGACACTCAGGGAGACGACCAATAGGAGCGGACACTCAGGGAGACGACCAATAGGAGCGGACACTCAGGGAGACGACCAATAGGGGCGGACACTCAGGGAGACGACCAATAGGAGCGGACACTCAGGGAGACGACCAATAGGGGCGGACACTCAGGGAGACGACCAATAGGAGCGGACACTCAGGGAGACGACCAATAGGAGCGGACACTCAGGGAGACGACCAATAGGGGCGGACACTCAGGGAGACGACCAATAGGAGCGGACACTCAGGGAGACGACCAATAGGGGCGGACACTCAGGGAGACGACCAATAGGAGCGGACACTCAGGGAGACGACCAATAGGGGCGGACACTCAGGGAGACGACCAATAGGGGCGGACACTCAGGGAGACGACCAATAGGAGCGGACACTCAGGGAGACGACCAATAGGAGCGGGCACACAGGGAGACGACCAATAGGAGCGGACACACAGGGAGACGACCAATAGGAGCGGACACTCAGTGAGACGACCAATAGGGGCGGACACTCAGGGAGACGACCAATAGGGGCGGACACACAGGGAGACGACCAATAGGAGCGGACACACAGGGAGACGACCAATAGGAGCGGACACTCAGGGAGACGACCAATAGGAGCGGACACTCAGGGAGACGACCAATAGGGGCGGACACTCAGGGAGACGACCAATAGGAGCGGACACTCAGGGAGGCGACCAATAGGGGCGGACACTCAGGGAGACGACCAATAGGAGCGGACACTCAGGGAGACGACCAATAGGGGCGGACACTCAGGGAGACGACCAATAGGAGCGGACACTCAGGGAGACGACCAATAGGAACGGACACACAGGGAGACGACCAATAGGAACGGACATACAGGGAGACGACCAATAGGGGCGGACACACAGGGAGACGACCAATAGGAGCGGACACACAGGGAGACGACCAATAGGGGCGGACACACAGGGAGACGACCAATAGGGGCGGACACACAGGGAGACGACCAATAGGAGCGGACACACAGGGAGATGACCAATCGGGGAGCGGACACTCAGGGAGACGACCAATAGGAGCGGACACTCAGGGAGCCGACCAATAGGAGCGGACACTCAGGGAGACGACCAATCGGGGAGCGGACACACAGGGAGCCGACCAATAGGGGCGGACACTCAGGGAGCCGACCAATAGGAGCGGACACTCAGGGAGCCGACCAATCGGGGAGCGGACACACAGGGAGACGACCAATAGGGGGAGCGGGACATACACAGGGAGACGACCAATAGGAGCGGACACTCAGGGAGCCGACCAATAGGAGCGGACACTCAGGGAGCCGACCAATCGGGGAGCGGACACACAGGGAGCCGACCAATAGGGGGAGCGGGACATACACAGGGAGCCGACCAATAGGGGAGCGGAACACAGGGAGCCGACCAATAGGAGCCGGACACACAGGGAGCCGACCAATAGGAGCGGACACACATCGAGCCGACCAATAGGGGGAGCGGGACACACAGGGAGCCGACCAATAGGAGCGGACACACAGTGACGCGACCAATAGGAGCGGACACTCAGGGAGAGCCGACCAATCGGGGGAAGGGTACGTTGGCTTGGCCGCCGGTGCGCGTGCGCGCTCGCTGGGCTGTGGGCGGGGCCGGGCGGTGACGCAGCTGGAGCTGGAGCTGGAGGCCGCGGCGGGCGGACGGAGGACGGACGGACCGTGTCGGAGGCCTCGCGCTCACAGCCCCCCCCCCCCCCCCCGGCCCCCCACTCTCGTTCGGTTCGAAACTTTTGAAATCGGAAGCGGAGACGGTTGGGCGCGAGGGCCCGGTTGCCCTGGAGACGGGTAAGAGCGCGAGGCGGCGCGGGGGGGGGGGGGGGGGGAAGGAGAGGAAAGCTCCCTCTTAAAGGGACAGTCCACCACTTGGCAGTCAGCCCCCAACCCAACCCAACCCAACCCAAAGAAGAAAAATAATAATAATAATGTCCACTTCCTCTGTCCCCAGTGAGAAAAAAAGAAGTGCGACTCACCTCTGGTTCCCACCGCCCCGCCAAACCGCAAAGATGGCCAAGGTCGGAAGAAAGTGGTTCACCGGGGGCGACTGAGCATGCTCAGTGGCCCAACTGCATTGTGGGGGGCAAGGGAAAGCTGACCGCCCTTTCCCCCCCCCCCCCCCGCCCCCGCCACCACCCTCGCTTGTTGGCGCCTCGGAGGAGCGGTCGAGGATCGCTCGCCCCCGCCCCCGCCACCACCCTCGCTTGTTGGCGCCTCGGAGGTGCGGTCGAGGATCGCTCGCCCCCCCAACCCTCGCTTGTTGGCGCCTCGGAGGAGCGGTCGAGGATCGCTCGCCCTCGCCCCCCACCCTCGCTTGTTGGCGCCTCGGAGGAGCGGTCGAGGATCGCTCGCCCTCGCCCCCTCCGGGTGGCAGGCGGTGGATGCGTCGGCGAGGATCGCTCGCCCTCGCCCCCCCCCCCCCCGCAACCCTCGCTTGTTGGCGCCTCGGAGGAGCGGTCGAGGATCGCTCGCCCTCGCCCCCCCCCACTCCCCCCCCCCAACCCTCGCTTGTTGGCGCCTCGGAGGAGCGGTCGAGGATCTCTCGCCCTCGCCCCCCCGCCCGGTCAAGGATCTCTCTCTCTCTCTCGCCCTCGCCCCCGCCCGTCCTGCGGATGGTACACACTGCAGCCACTGTGCGCCGGTGGTGAAGGGAGTGAATGTTTTGGGTGGTGGATGGGGTGCCAATCAAGCGGGCTGCTTTGCCCTGGATGGTGTCGAGCTTCTTGAGTGTTGTTGGAGCTGCACTCATCCAGGCAAGTGGAGAGTATTCCATCACACTCCTGACTTGTGCCTTGTAGATGGTGGAAAGGCTTTGGGGAGTCAGGAGGTGAGTCACTCGCCGCAGAATACCCAGCCTCTGACCTGCTCTCGTAGCCACAGTATTTATACGGCTGGTCCAGTTAAGTTTCTGGTCAATGGTGACCCCCCAGGATGTTGATGGTGGGGGATTCGGCGATGGTAATGCCGTTGAATGTCAAGGGGAGGTGGTTGGACTCTCTCTCGTTGGAGATGGTCATTGCCTGGCACTTGTCTGACGCGAATGTTACTTGCCACTTATCAGCCCAAGCCTGGATGTTGTCCAGGTCTTGCTGCATGCGGGCTCGGACTGCTTCATTATCTGAGGGGTCGCGAATGGAACTGAACACTGAAATGTAGTAAATAGGGAGGAGGACTTAGGCAGACTGGTGAAATGGGCGGACACATGGCAGATGAAATTTAACCCTGGGAAGTGCGAAGTGATGCATTTTGGTAGGAAGAATGAGGAGAGGCAATATAAACTAAATGGTACAGTTTTGAAGGGGGTGCAGGAACAGAGAGACCTGGGGGTGTGCGTACACAAATCTTTGAAGGTGGCAGGACAAGTTGAGAAGGCTATTAAAAAAGTATACGGGATCCAGGGCTTTATTAATAGAGGCATAGAGTGCAAAAGCAAGGAAGTTATACTAAACCTTTATAAAACACTAGTTAGGCCTCAGTTGGAGAATCAGTTCTGGGCACCGCACTTTAGGAAAGATGTGAAGGCCTTAGAGAGGGTGAAGAGGAGACTTACTAGAATGGTTCCAGGGATGAGAGACTTCAGTTATGTGGAGAGACTGGTGGAGCTGGGATTGTTCTCCTTTAGACCAGAGAAGGTTAAGGGGAGATTGACCAGTGTGGGACCAGGGATGGGGGACTTCAGTAATGTGGAGAGACTGGAGGAGCTGGGATTGTTCTCCTTTAGACCAGAGAAGGTTAAGGGGAGATTGATCAGTGTGGGACCAGGGATGGGGGACTTCAGTTATGTGGAGAGACTGGAGGAGCTGGGATTGTTCTCCTTTAGACCAGAGAAGGTTAAGGGGAGATTGACCAGTGTGGGACCAGGGATGGGGGACTTCAGTTATGTGGAGAGACTGGAGGAGCTGGGATTGTTCTCCTTTAGACCAGAGAAGGTTAAGGGGAGATTGACCAGTGTGGGACCAGGGATGGGGGACTTCAGTTATGTGGAGAGACTGGAGGAGCTGGGATTGTTCTCCTTTAGACCAGAGAAGGTTAAGGGGAGATTGACCAGTGTGGGACCAGGGATGGGGGACTTCAGTTATGTGGAGAGACTGGAGGAGCTGGGATTGTTCTCCTTTAGACCAGAGAAGGTTAAGGGGAGATTGACCAGTGTGGGACCAGGAATGGGGGACTTCAGTTATGTGGAGAGACTGGAGGAGCTGGGATTGTTCCCCTTTAGACCAGAGAAGGTTAAGGGGAGATTTGATCGAGGGGTTCAAAATCATGAAGGGTTTTTGACGGAGTAAATAAGGAGAAACTGATTCCAGTGTCAGGAGGGTCGGTAACCAGAGGACACGGATTTAAGGTGATCGGGAAAAGAGCCAGAGGGGGAGATGGGGAGACATTATTTTACGCAGCGAGTTGTTCTGATCTGGAATTCACTGCCTGAAAGGGCGGAGGGAGCAGATTCAATAATAACTTTCAAAAGGGGAATCGGAGAAATACTCGAAGGGGGAAAAATTCACAGGGTTACGGGGGAGAGAGGGAGTGGGACTAATTGGATAGATCTTTCAAAGAGCCAGCACAGGCACCGATGGGCAGAACGGCCTCCTTCTGTGCTGTACCACGCAGTGATAGTATGAAATGAGATCTTACCTTCTGAGAGTCAGCGGTGTGTTTGTGAGTTTAAAACATTTGGCCCTCCCACCCTCGCAGAATAAGTCCAACATCACAAACCAGCTTCCAAAATGCAGCGATTTGAAACTTCACATTTTCCTGGGAGAGCGTCCGTCTTCAGGGTGGAATGAGCTCGGTTACAACGCGGTCCTCTCACCCCCTGGGACCTGTGGGTCATATCCAGCCCCAGACAGGCGGTGTGAAGGGCTCCTCGCTCTCCGACGGGGGACTGGGTGGGGGCAGTGGGTCAGACACCGACCTCTCGCCCCTCCTGGACCTGGGGTCAGTTTCTAACCCGTGCTGTACCTGCCCCTGGGAGTGTTTGATGGGACAGTGTAGAGGGAGCTTTACTCTGTATCTAACCCGTGCTGTACCTGACCCTGGGAGTGTTTGATGGGACAGTGTCGAGGGAGCTTTACTCTGTATCTAACCCTGTACCTGTCCCTGGGAGTGTTTGACGGGACAGTGTGGAGGGAGCTTCACTCTGTATCTAACCCTGTACCTGCCCTGGGAGTGTTTGATGGGACAGTGTAGAGGGAGCTTCACTCTGTATCTAACCCTGTACCTGCCCTGGGAGTGTTTGATGGGACAGTGTAGAGGGAGCTTCACTCTGTATCTAACCCTGTACCTGACCCTGTGAGTGTTTGATGGGACAGTGTAGAGGGAGCTTTACTCTGTATCTAACCCTGCACCTGCCCTGGGAGTGTTTGATGGGACAGTGCAGAGGGAGCTTTACTCTGTATCTAACCCTGCACCTGCCCTGGGAGTGTTTGATGGGACAGTGCAGAGGGAGCTTTACTCTGTATCTAACCCTGCACCTGCCCTGGGAGTGTTTGATGGGACAGTGTAGAGGGAGCTTTACTCTGTATCTAACCCTGTACCTGCCCTGGGAGTGTTTGATGGGACAGTGTGGAGGGAGCTTCACTCTGTATCTAACCCTGTACCTGCCCTGGGAGTGTTTGATGGGACAGTGTAGAGGGAGCTTCACTCTGTATCTAACCCTGTACCTGCCCTGGGAGTGTTTGATGGGACAGTGTAGAGGGAGCTTTACTCTGTATCTAACCCGTGCTGTACCTGTCCCGGGAGTGTTTGATGGGACAGTGTAGAGGGAGCTTTACCCTGTATCTAACCCTGTACCTGCCCTGGGAGTGTTTGATGGGACAGTGTAGAGGGAGCTTTACTCTGTATCTAACCCTGTATCTGCCCTGGGAGTGTTTGATGGGACAGTGTAGAGGGAGCTTTACTCTGTATCTAATCCTGTACCTGCCCTGGGAGTGTTTGATGGGACAGTGCAGAGGGAGCTTTACTCTGTATCTAACCCTGTACCTGTGTACCTGCCCCTGGGAGTGTTTGATGGGACAGTGTGGAGGGAGCTTTACTCTGTATCTAACCCGTGATTTACCTGCTCTGTGAGTGTTTGATGGGACAGTGTAAGAACATAAGAAATAGGAGCAGGAGTAGGCCATTCGGCCCCTCGGGCCTGCTCCGCCATTCAATCAGATCATGGCTGATCTTCAACCTGAACTCCACTTTCCCGCCCAATCCCCATATCCCTTGATTCCCCTCGAGTCCAAAAATCTATCGATCTCAGCCTTGAATATACTCAACGACTGAGCATCCACAGCCCTCTGGGGTAGAGAATTCCAAAGATTCAAAACCCTCTGAGTGAATAACCTCACATTTCCCCACATTATACTCCATCTGCCACCTTCTTGCCCACTCACTTAACCTGTCCATATCCCTTTGCAGACTCTTTGTGTCCTCCTCACAGCTCACTTTCCCACCGAGCTTTGTATCGTCAGCAAACTTGGATACATTACACTCGGTCCCTTCATCTCCGTCATTAATATAGATTGTAAATAGCTGAGGCCCGAGCACTGATCCTTGCTGTACCCCACTAGTTACAGCCTGCCAACCTGGAGAATGACCCGTTTATCCCTACTCTCTGTTTTCTGACCATTAACCAATCCTCTATCCATGCTGATATATTACTCACAACCCCATGAGCCCTTATCTTGTGTAACAACCTTTTATGAGGCACCTTATCGAATGCCTCTTGAAAATCCAAATATACAACACCCACTGGTTCCCCTTTATCTACCCTGCTCGTTACACCCTCAAAAAACTCAAATAAATTTGTCAAACACGATTTCCCTTTCATAAAACCATGTTGACTCTGCCCAATCATATTATGATTTTCTAAGTGCCCTGTTACCAATTCCTTTATAATGGATCCCAGCATTTTCCCGACGACCGATGTCAGGCTAACTGGCCTGTAGTTCCCTGTTTTCTCTCTCCCTCCTTTCTTGAACAGCGGGGTTACATTTGCTGCCTTCCAATCCGCTGGGACCGTTCTAGAATCGAGGGAATTTTGGACGATCAAAACCAATGCATCCACTATCTCTGCAGCCACCTCTTTTAGAACCCGTGGATGTAGGCCATCAGGTCCAGGGGATTTATCAGCTTTTAGTCCCATTAGTTCCTCCAGTACTTTTTCTCTGGTGATATTAATTGTTTTAAGTTCCTCTCCCTCATTAGCCCCTTGGTTCCCCAATATTTCTGGTATGCTTTTTGTGTCTTCCACTTTGAAGACAGATACAAAATATTTGTTCAACGTCTCTGCCATTTCCTGATTCCCCATTATAATTTCTCCTGTCTCAGCTTCTAAGGGACCAACGTTTACTTTTGCTGCTCTCTTCCTTTTTACATACTTGTAGAAACTCTTACAATCTGTTTTTATATTTCTTGCTACTTTACTCTCATATTCTATTTTCTCTCTTTTTCTCATTTTTCTGGTCGTCCTTTTTCCGGTTTCTAAAACTCTCCCAATCCTCAGGCTCACTACTCTTCTTGGCATCTTTATAAGCCTCTTTAAATCTAATACCATCCTTAACTTCTTTAGTTGGCCACGGATGGATCACTATTCCCATGGAGTTTTTATTCCTCAACGGAATGTATATTCGTTGAGAATTTTGAAATATTTCATTAAATGTTTGCCATTGTTTATCTACAGTCATACCTTTTAATCTAATTTCCCCATCATCCTTAGCCAACTCGTCCCTCATACCTACGTAATTGGCTTTGTTTACGTTTATGACTCTAGTTTCAGATTTAAGTTCGTCACTCTCGAACTCAGTGTGAAATTCTGTCATATTATGATCGCTCTTCCCCTGAGGATCCCTTACTTATGAGATTATTAATTAACCCTGTCTCATTACATAAGGCACGATCTAAAATGGCCTGTTCCCTGGTTGGTTCCACGATGTATTGCTCTAGGAAACATTCTCGAATACATTCCACAAACTTGTCCTCCAGACTACTTAAGCCAGTTTGATTCGCCCAGTCTGTATGATGATTAAAGTCCCCCACAATTACTGCAATTACCTTTGTTACAAACCCCTCTTATTTCTTGATTGATACTCTGTGAAACAGTCTAGCTACTGTTAGGGGGTGAGATCTGCCTCTTATCTCTTATTTCCACCCATACTGATCCTACTCCCCGATCTTCCGAGCCGAGATCATTTCTCACCACTCCTTGGGTCATCCATTATTATCAAGGCTGCCCACCCTCCCAACACCCTCCTTATCCATTTTGTCCGTCTTTTCGAAAAGTCCGGTCCCCTGGAACATTTCGTTCCCGACCTTGGTCACCCTGCAACCTCACGTCTCAGCAATGGCTCCCAGATCAAACCCATTTATCTGTGTTTGTCCCACGAATTTGTCTATCTTGTAACGAATGCTTTGTACATTCAGATAAAGCGCCTTTAACTTGTTATTGTTTTCCCTGCTTTGACCTTATTCACTGATGCACTATTGGCGTTAAACTCTCTGTCCCTTCCTGTCACCCTCTGCTTATCTTGACCCAAATCGTTTCACTGCTCTACTGCCTTGACTTTTCTCTTGAGATCTATAGATTTACCCTCTCCCCTCCTCATCTCCCCCCCTTTTCAGTTCAAAGCCCGATCTACCGTCCTACTTATTCAATTCGCCAGGACGTAGAAACATAGAAAACAGGAGCAGGAGTCGGCCATTCGGCCCTTCGGGCCTGCCCCGCCATTCAAAATGATCATGGCTGATCGTCTTAACTCAGTACCCTGTTCCCGCTCTCTCCCCATATCCCTTGATCCCCTTTAGCATTAAGAAATATATCGATCTCCTTCTTGAATACATCTAATGACTTGGCCTCCACTGCCTTCTGTGGGAGAGAATTCCACAGGTTCACCACCCTCTGAGTGAAGAAATTTCTCCTCATCTCAGTTCTAAATGGCCTACCCCGTATCCTGAGACTGTGACCCCTGGTTCTGGACTCCCCAGCCATCGGGAACATCCTCCCTGCATCTCGTCTGTCTAGTCCTGTTAGAATTTTATATGTTTCGATGAGATCACCTGTCATTCTTCTAAACTCTAGTGAATATAGGCCTAGTCGACCCAATCTCTCCTCATAACTCAGTCCTGCCATCCCAGGAATCAGTCTGGTAAACCTTCGCTGCACTCCCTCCATGGCAAGGACATCCTTCCTCAGATAAGGAGACCAAAACTGCACACAATACTCCAGATGTGGTCTCACCAAGGCCCTGTATAACTGCAGTAAGACATCCCTGCTCCTGTACTCAAATCCTCTTGCAATGAAGGCCAACATACCATTCGCCTTCCTAACTGCTTGCTGCACCTGAATGCTCGCTTTCAGCGACTGGTGTACAAGGACACCCAGGTCTCGTTGCACCTCCCCTTTTCCCAATCTATCACCATTCAGATAATAATCTGCCTTTCTGTTTTTACAACCAAAGTGGATAACCTCACATTCATCCACGTAGTACTGCGTCTGCCATGTTCTTGCCCACTCACCCAACTTGTCTAAATCACATTGGTGCCTCTTTGCATCCTCCTCACAGCTCACATTCCACCCCAGCTTTGTGTCGTCCGCAAACTTGGAAATGTTACATTTAGTTCCCTCGTCCAAATCATGGATATATATTGTGAATAGCTGGGGCCCAAGCACTGATCACAGCACACTGGTCCCAGCCCGGTCTAACTGGAGCCCGTCCCAATGTGACTGGTGCCCCATGAATCGAAACCCCTACCTCCCAAACCACTCTTCGAGCCACCGATTTAACTCTCTGATCTGTTTGACCCTACGCCAACGTGTGTGTGCCACAGATAGTAATCCAGAGATTATTACCTTTGAGGTCCTGCTTATCAATTTAGACCCCAGCTCCTCAAACTCCCTCAGCAGAACCTCATTCCTCGTCCTACCTACGTCGATGGCCCCTACGTGGACCACGACAACTGGATCCTACCCCTCATGCTCCCATGATCTTTTCCAGCCACGAGGAGATGTCCTTATCCCTGGCACCGGGCCAGCTGAACAGCCTTCAGGATTCGCGGTCAGGGCTGCAGAGATCAGTATCTATCCCCCTGACTATACTGTCCCCTACCACAACTACCTTCCTTTTCACTCTCAATTTAGAGGGAACTTTACTCTGTACCTAATATGCCCTCTGTTTTCCCTGGGAGTGTTTGATGGGACGGTGTAGAGGGAGCTTTACTCTGTATCTAACCCTGTACCTGCCCTGGGAGTGTTTGATGGGACAGTGTAGAGGGAGCTTTACTCTGTATCTAACCCTGTACCTGCCCTGGGAGTGCTTGATGGGACAGTGTAGAGGGAGCTTTACTCTGTATCTAACCCTGTCCCTGACCCTGGGAGTGTTTGATGGGACAGTGTAGAGGGAGCTTTACTCTGTATCTAACCCTGCACCTGCCCTGGGAGTGTTTGATGGGACAGTGTAGAGGGAGCTTTACTCTGTATCTAACCCTGTACCTGCCCTGGGAGTGTTTGATGGGACAGTGTAGAGGGAGCTTTACTCTGTATCTAACCCTGTACCTGACCCTGGGAGTGTTTGATGAGACAGTGTAGAGGGAGCTTTACTCTGTATCTAACCCTGTACCTGCCCTGGGAGTGTTTGATGGGACAGTGTCGAGGGAGCTTTACTCTGTATCTAACCCTGTACCTGCCCTGGGAGTGTTTGATGGGACAGTGTAGAGGGAGCTTTACTCTGTATCTAACCCTGTACCTGCCCTGGGAGTGTTTGACGGGACGGTGTCGAGGGAGCTTTACTCTGTATCTAACCCTGTACCTGCCCTGGGAGTGTTTGACGGGACAGTGTAGAGGGAGCTTTACTCTGTATCTAACCCTGTACCTGCCCTGGGAGTGTTTGATGGGACAGTGTAGAGGGAGCTTTACTCTGTATCTAACCCTGTACCTGCCCTGGGAGTGTTTGATGGGACAGTGTAGAGGGAGCTTTACTCTGTATCTAACCCTGTACCTGCCCTGGGAGTGTTTGACGGGACAGTGTAGAGGGAGATTCACTCTGTATCTAACCTGCGCTGGGAGTGTTTGACGGGACAGTGTATCTAACACATTTGTCTTTTCTGCAGGGTTTGTCCCCCTCTCCCAACCCGATCCCGGTGGTCTTGAGCCCTGAAGTTGGCCGGGGGAACGCCTCGCTCCCGGCATGGCGGAGACGGACGCGGCCCGCAAGCCCCGGTCCGGGGACCAACCCTACGAGTGCCTGGAGTGCGGCAAGACCTTCAAGTGGTCGTCGAGGCTCATCCACCACCAGCGGACGCACACGGGCGAGCGGCCCTACAAGTGCGGCGAGTGCGGCAAGGCTTTCAAGGGCTCCTCGGCGCTGCTGTACCACCAGCGTAGCCACACCGGCGAGCGGCCCTACAAGTGCGGCGAGTGCGGCAAGGCTTTCAAGCGCTCCTCGCTGCTCTCCATCCACCAGAGCGTCCACACGGGCGTGCGGGCCTTCCAGTGCGCCCTGTGCACCATGACCTTCAAGTGGTCGTCCCACTACCAGTACCACCTGCGGCAGCACACCGGCGAGCGGCCCTACCGCTGCGGCGAGTGCGGCAAGGCCTTCAAGAACTCCTCCAGCCTCTCCCGGCACCGGCACGTCCACACCGGCGAGAGGCCCTACCCCTGCCCGGCCTGCGGCAAGGCCTTCACCCAGTCCACCAACCTGCGGCAGCACCAGCGCACGCACACCGGCGAGCGGCCCTACCGCTGCGAGGAGTGCGGCAAGGCCTTCACCCACTCCTCCAACCTGCTGCTCCACCGCCGCACCCACTCGGCCGAGCGCTGCCACCGCTGCCCGCTCTGCGCCAAGGTCTTTGTCACCGCCGCCTACCTGCAGAAGCACCTGCGCTGCCACGAGGGGGAGCCGGCGCCCGGGGAGGAGGAGATCGCGGTGACGCCAGCCGAGGTCCTGCTGCACGCCACCGAGACGGTGGAGATGGTGTACAAGTGCGGCAGCTGCGAGCGCACCTTCCGCGGGCAGGAGCTGCTGCTGCGCCACCAGCAGACGCACCAGGCCCTCCCGCTCCCCCCGGCGGCGGCCGCCGCCGCCGCCCTGCCCCCCGCGGCCTCGGGCGGCAAGCCCCGGCTCCGCCGCCCCCCCGAGGAGCCGGCCTACAAGTGCGCCGTGTGCGAGCGCACCTTCGGCCAGCTGGCCGGCCTCCTGGCCCACCAGCGCAGCCACACGGCCGAGCAGCAGCTGGTGCAGGCCGAGGCCGAGGTCACCTGCGCCCCCGAGCCGCCCCCGGCCCCGCCGGCGCCCGAGGCGGGGCACGCCGAGCGGCCCTACAAGTGCGGCGAGTGCGGCAAGGCCTTCAAGGGCTCCTCGGGGCTGCGCTACCACCAGCGCGGCCACACGGGCGAGCGGCCCTACAAGTGTGGCGAGTGCGGCAAGGCGTTCAAGCGCTCCTCGCTGCTCTCCATCCACCAGCGGGTCCACACGGGCGTGCGGGCCTTCCAGTGCGGCGAGTGCGGCCTGACCTTCAAGTGGTCGTCCCACTACCAGTACCACCTGCGGCAGCACACCGGCGAGCGGCCCTACCGCTGCGGCGAGTGCGGCAAGGCCTTCAAGAACTCCTCCAGCCTCTCCCGGCACCGGCACCTCCACACCGGCGAGAGGCCCTACCAGTGCCTGCTCTGCGGCAAGGCCTTCACCCAGTCCTCCAACCTGCGGCAGCACCAGCGCACGCACACCGGCGAGCGGCCCTACCGCTGCGAGGTGTGCGAGAAAACCTTCACCCACTCGTCCAACCTGCTGCTGCACCAGCGCACCCACACCGGCGAGAGGCCCTACCGCTGCACCGTCTGCGGCAAGGCCTTCGTGATGTCCTCCTACCTCCAACGCCACCTGCGGACCCATGCCTTGGAGCAGCCTGCAGCACAGGCGGTGCAGGGGCTGCAGACGGTGCAGGCGGTGCAGACGGTGCAGGGGCTGCAGGCGGTGCAGACGGTGCAGGGGCTGCAGACGGTGCAGGGGCTGCAGGGGCTGCAGACGGTGCAGGGGCTGCAGACGGTGCAGGGCCTCCAGACGGTGCAGGGCCTCCAGACGGTGCAGGGCCTCCAGACGGTGCAGGGCCTCCAGACGGTGCAGGGCATCCAGATCATACACACCGTGCAGGCCCTCCCGACCGTCCAGCTGGTGCAGACCTTCTGAAGCCTGCCGCCGACCCCCGACAGTCCCAGGCTCCCAAAGCCCCCCCCCCCCCCCCCCCGCCCCCTCCCCTGCCGACCCCATTGGGACTGCTCCCGACCTCCAGGAGGGCCGAGGCGGGCACAGTGGGCCACATTCTGCCCCTAGGATTCAGCGCCACCCAGTCAGCACTGCGTTCCGTCCCGTTTCCCCCCCCCCCGCCCCCCCCCCCCCTCCCCCTTCCATCCATTTAGCTCTGTTCTCCGGTTCTGACACCTCCCCCCTCACCCTTCCCTTATTTTTGGGGGGGTGCGTGGGGTGGAGCATCACGACAAGATGGCGGAGGAGGGGTTGCGGAAACGGAGGGGGCGATCGGACGGGCCAAGCGGACGATCTCGAAGCGCAGCGGTGGGGGGCGCGCGGGGGGCGGGGGGGAAGAGGTCGACCGACCCCCCCCCCCCCCCACAACGGCAGCTTTCGAGCCCGAACCCACCTTGGCCGGAGGAAGAGCGCCCCCTAGCTGCTGGGAGGAGTGAAGTGCGGCATTTCGACCGACCTGACGGGTCCAAACGAGATTCCCGGACCTGGCCCCCCCGCCGTTTCAGGGGCTCCCAAACAAACTGTTAACTGTCTGCCTGTTGTGGAGAAATGCATTTTCCAACCTTTAAAAGAAAGTCGAGCCCTTCTTGTGATGTTTAACGGGGGGCAGCTTTGGCGGGGAGTCGTCAGGAGGCGACCGGACCTGCCAGGCTGAACCTGGATCCACCTGTTTGAGAAATGTCTCCCCCCTGCTTTATATCGCTGTGCCAGAATAGAAAGTTTAATTTTTTTTTTCTCTCCCTACCTCGTTTCCTCCCCCCTCAGAGAACCGGCCCAGAACCGTAAAGCTTTCAAAAATACTTTGTTCCTGGGCCCGCCCGACTCGAACTGTACCTGTTAACATTCCCGGGCCTCCCCTCTGTATTATCTCGACCGAGCCCCCCACACCCGCACTACTTTCTGTCCGCTACGTTGTCGCCTTAAAGGTTTGCTCCCTCCTCCTCCCTCCCTCATCTCCCCTCCCAGAATATCACCGCTTCCATCACTGGCCTGCGTTAAGTTAGCCGATCCCAGCTGGTAGTGAGTGGGGGGGGGCGGGGAGCTGGGGGTATGATCAGCCTCTGTTTCTCCCCCACCACCCCATCAGGGTCCCCTCCCCGCTCCTGATCACTGCCCAGTTGACCCTCGCCGAAGTGTGGGCGGGTGCCGGTCGGGACGGGAGGTAGACTGCAATGCAAGCCCCCGCCCGCCCCCCGCGGTCGAATAGCCAGCTGGGGCCCACTTCCCAGGGGTAGCAGGGGGCGAACGGGGCATGACGGAACCTGTAGCCCAGCGAGAGGCATCGGCTTTCGGGGATGGGCCGGGGGGGGGAACGACACTGTTAGTGGGATCCAGCAGAGCAAAGGCTGTCCAAGAGCAGCCAGGAAAGCGCGAAACGATTTTCCTTATCGCCCGCCTCCAACTCCCCTTGGCCCCCCCCCCCTTCCACTCCCGTTCCCCCCCCCCACCCCGCCCCCCTCTTGTCTGTCGCTCCTTGCCGTCGAAGCTCCCTCGAGGCTTGCCTCTCCGAAGTAACTTCAGGACCAGGCCCTGGGGCCTGCTCCGCCGTTCAGTCAGACCAGGGCTGACCCTGGGACTCGACTCCGTTTGCCAGCACCCAACGAGAAAAATCTTCGCGACCTCTCAGTCCTGAGAGCTCCAGTGTGTCCCCCCGGCATCCACAGCCTTTCGGGGAAGAGGGGCTCCTCTCTCTCTCTCTCTGATGGGGGACTGGGTGGGGGCAGTGGGTGAGGGTCCTGGTGCTAACACTGTGTTACATCCTCTGCTTGTATTTTTGGTCTCCTGACCCGATTGGAGTGTGCCTATCGTAGTCTCGCACTCCCTGTATGTTTATATATATATATATATATATACACACCTTGATATGTATATATATAATCAGAGTAATGACTGCTACTCGAATGTTTCAGGACCGGAGCTAATGTATTACGTATTCTGCATGTAACTGATTTCAATGCTGATGAAGCTTCAATGTTCACTATTAATAATCATGTACAGCTCCTCTCCCTCTCTCTGTCTGTTCCTCTCTCTCTCTGTCTGTTCCTCTCTCTCTCTGTCTGTTCCTCTCTCTCTCTGTCTGTTCCTCTCTCTCTCTGTCTGTTCCTCTCTCTCTCTGTCTGTTCCTCTCTCTCTCTGTCTGTTCCTCTCTCTCTCTGTCTGTTCCTCTCTCTCTCTGTCTGTTCCTCTCTCTCTCTGTCTGTTCCTCTCTCTCTCTGTCTGTTCCTCTCTCTCTCTGTCTGTTCCTCTCTCTCTCTGTCTGTTCCTCTCTCTCTCTGTCTGTTCCTCTCTCTCTCTCTCTGTTCCTCTCTCTCTCTGTCTGTTCCTCTCTCTCTCTGTCTGTTCCTCTCTCTCTCTGTCTGTTCCTCTCTCTCTCTGTCTGTTCCTCTCTCTCTCTGTCTGTTCCTCTCTCTCTCTGTCTGTTCCTCTCTCTCTCTGTCTGTTCCTCTCTCTCTCTGTCTGTTCCTCTCTCTCTCTGTCTGTTCCTCTCTCTCTCTGTCTGTTCCTCTCTCTCTCTGTCTGTTCCTCTCTCTCTCTGTCTGTTCCTCTCTCTCTCTGTCTGTTCCTCTCTCTCTCTGTCTGTTCCTCTCTCTCTCTGTCTCTGTCTGTTCCTCTCTCTCTCTGTCTCTGTCTGTTCCTCTCTCTCTCTGTCTCTGTCTGTACCTCTCTCTCTCTGTCTCTGTCTGTTCCTCTCTCTCTCTGTCTCTGTCTGTTCCTCTCTCTCTCTGTCTCTGTATGTTCCTCTCTCTCTCTGTCTCTGTCTGTTCCTCTCTCTCTCTGTCTGTTCCTCTCTCTCTCTGTCTGTTCCTCTCTCTCTCTGTCTGTTCCTCTCTCTCTCTGTCTGTTCCTCTCTCTCTCTGTCTGTTCCTCTCTCTCTCTGTCTGTTCCTCTCTCTCTCTGTCTGTTCCTCTCTCTCTCTGTCTCTGTCTGTTCCTCTCTCTCTCTGTCTCTGTCTGTTCCTCTCTCTCTCTGTCTCTGTCTGTACCTCTCTCTCTCTGTCTCTGTCTGTTCCTCTCTCTCTCTGTCTCTGTCTGTTCCTCTCTCTCTCTGTCTCTGTATGTTCCTCTCTCTCTCTGTCTCTGTCTGTTCCTCTCTCTCTCTGTCTGTTCCTCTCTCTCTCTGTCTGTTCCTCTCTCTCTCTGTCTGTTCCTCTCTCTCTCTGTCTCTGTATGTTCCTCTCTCTCTCTCTCTCTGTCTGTTCCTCTCTCTCTCTGTCTCTGTCTGTTCCTCTCTCTCTCTGTCTCTGTCTGTTCCTCTCTCTCTCTCTCTGTTCCTCTCTCTCTCTCTCTGTTCCTCTCTCTCTCTCTCTCTGTTCCTCTCTCTCTCTCTGTTCCTCTCTCTCTCTCTCTGTTCCTCTCTCTCTCTCTCTGTTCCTCTCTCTCTCTCTCTGTTCCTCTCTCTCTCTCTCTCTGTTCCTCTCTCTCTCTCTATCTGTTCCTCTCTCTCTTTCTCTGTTCCTCTCTCTCTCTCTCTGTTCCTCTCTCTCTCTCTCTGTTCCTCTCTCTCTCTGTCTGTTCCTCTCTCTCTCTCCCTCTCTGTCTGTTCCTCTCTCTCTCTCCTCTCTGTCCGTTCCTCTCTCTCCCCCTCTCTGTCCGTTCCTCTCTCTCTCCCCCTCTCTGTCCGTTCCTCTCTCTCTCCCCCTCTCTGTCCGTTCCTCTCTCTCTCCCCCTCTCTGTCCGTTCCTCTCTCTCTCTCCCTCTCTGTCCGTTCCTCCCTCTCTCTCCCTCTCTGTCCGTCCCTCTCTCTCTCTCCCTCTCTGTCCGTCCCTCTCTCTCTCTCTCTCTCTCCCTCTCTGTCCGTCCCTCTCTCTCTCTCTCTCTCCCTCTCTCTCTCTCTCTCTCTCTCCCTCTCTCTCTCTCTCTCTCTCCCTCTCTGTCCGTCCCTCTCTCTCTCTCTCTCCCTCTCTGTCCGTCCCTCTCTCTCTCTCTCTCTCTCCCTCTCTGTCCGTCCCTCTCTCTCTCTCTCCCTCTCTCTCATTCTCTGTATCTCCTTTTCCACTTTCCCCACTGTTCCAGCTTGTTTTTGAATGTTGAGATCTGGTCTCTTCCGACCGTGTGCAAGAACTGAATATTTCAGTGCAGCCTCAGCCTGACGAAGGACCTTGTGAACACAGGGTGATGATCTGGGGCAGTCCCTGGCCACTGAGGAGGTGCAATTGGTGTCTGTACTATATGGAGGAGCAGAACGAGGCAAGTTATCTCCTCCAGGTAGGACAGTGTAGAGGAGCTTTACTCTGTATCTAACCCTGTACCATCCCCTGGGAGTGTTTGATGGGACAGTGTAGAGGGAGCTTTACTCTGTATCTAACCCTGTACCATCCCCTGGGAGTGTTTGATGGGACAGTGTAGAGGGAGCTTTACTCTGTATCTAACCCTGTACCTGACCCTGGGAGTGTTTGATGGGACAGTGTAGAGGGAGCTTCACTCTGTATCCAACCCTGTACCTGCCCTGGGAGTGTTTGATGGGACAGTGTAGAGGGAGCTTTACTCTGTATCTAACCCTGTACCTGCCCTGGGAGTGTTTGACGGGACAGTGTAGAGGGAGCTTTACTCTGTATCTAACCCTGTACCTGCCCTGGGAGTGTTTGATGAGACAGTGTAGAGGGAGCTTTACTCTGTATCTAACCCTATACCTGCCCTGGGAGTGTTTGATGGGACAGTGTAGAGGGAGCTTTACTCTGTATCTAACCCTGTACCTGCCCTGGGAGTGTTTGATGGGACAGTGTAGAGGAGCTTTACTCTGTATCTAACCCTGTACCTGCCCTGGGAGTGTTTGATGGGACAGTGTAGAGGGAGCTTTACTCTGTTTTGGGGGATAGTCGGCTGGGAGTTGAGCAGGAGGCAGGGGCAGGTGTAGCAGGCCTGGGCAGTCTTTTTGACTGACAATCACCCACGGACTGGCCATGAAGGCCAGGAACTGGACAGAAGAGCAAGATGTGCTGAGGCAGGTCTGAAAGAGAAGGTGGGGTGAAGATGTGGAATGGGACCTTTAGTGAGGGAGGGGGGTACTATTTGTGAACAAGCTGGACCATGTGATCAGGAGTTGTACTGCTGTCCTAAGTGCTGTATATGTGTGGTTTGTGCTGTTATTA
>NW_027138253.1:42060-63992 GCF_035084215.1 Heptranchias perlo
TGGGGGTTCGGGGGGTTTATATATAGAATAACAGATACCTGGGAGTGAGTTACAGGCTGCAATCTAATCGAGGGGGTTCGGGGGGTTTTATATATAGAATAACAGATACCCGGGAGTGAGTTACAGGCTGGAATCTAATCGTGGGGGTTCGGGGGTTTATATATAGAATAACAGATACCCGGGAGTGAGTTACAGGCTGGAATCTAATCGTGGGGTTCGGGGGGTTTTATATATAGAATATCAGATACCCGGGAGTGAGTTACAGACTGGAATCTAATCGAGGGGTTCGGGGGGTTTATATATAGAATAACAGATACCTGGGAGTGAGTTACAGGCTGGCAATCTAATCGAGGGGTTCGGGGGGGTTTATATATAGAATAACAGATACCTGGGAGTGAGTTACAGGCTGCAATCTAATCGAGGGGTTCGGGGGGTTTATATATAGAATAACAGATACCCGGGAGTGAGTTACAGGCTGGAATCTAATCGTGGGGTTCGGGGGGGTTTATATATAGAATAACAGATACCCGGGAGTGAGTTCCAGACTGGAATCTAATCGAGGGGTTCGGGGGGTTTATATATAGAATAACAGATACCCGGGAGTGAGTTACAGACTGGAATCTAATCGAGGGGTTCGGGGGTTTATATATAGAATAACAGATACCCGGGAGTGAGTTACAGGCTGGAATCTAATCGAGGGGTTCGGGGGGTTTATATGTAGAATAACAGATACCCGGGAGTGAGTTGCAGACTGGAATCTAATCGAGGGGTTCGGGGGGTTTATATATAGAATAACAGATACCTGGGAGTGAGTTACAGGCTGGAATCTAATCGAGGGGTTCGGGGGGTTTATATATAGAATAACAGATACCCGGGGAGTGAGTTACAGACTGGAATCTAATCGAGGGGTTCGGGGGGTTTATATATAGAATAACAGATACCTGGGAGTGAGTTACAGACTGGAATCTAATCGAGGGGTTCGGGGGGTTTATATATAGAATAACAGATACCTGGGAGTGAGTTACAGGCTGCAATCTAATCGAGGGGTTCGGGGGTTTATATATAGAATAACAGATACCCGGGAGTGAGTTACAGGCTGGAATCTAATCGTGGGGTTCGGGGGTTTATATATAGAATAACAGATACCCGGGAGTGAGTTACAGGCTGGAATCTAATCGTGGGGTTCGGGGGGGTTTATATATAGAATAACAGATACCCGGGAGTGAGTTACAGACTGGAATCTAATCGAGGGGTTCGGGGGGTTTATATATAGAATAACAGATACCTGGGAGTGAGTTACAGGCTGCAATCTAATCGAGGGGTTCGGGGGGTTTATATATAGAATAACAGATACCTGGGAGTGAGTTACAGGCTGCAATCTAATCGAGGGGTTCGGGGGGGTTTATATATAGAATAACAGATACCCGGGAGTGAGTTCCAGACTGGAATCTAATCGAGGGGTTCGGGGGGTTTATATATAGAATAACAGATACCCGGGAGTGAGTTACAGACTGGAATCTAATCGAGGGGTTCGGGGGGTTTATATATAGAATAACAGATACCCGGGAGTGAGTTACAGACTGGAATGTAATCGAGGAGTTCGGGGGGGGGGTTTATATATAGAATAACAGATACCCGGGAGTGAGTTACAGACTGGAATCTATCGAGGGGTTCGGGGGGTTTATATATAGAATAACAGATACCCGGGAGTGAGTTACAGACTGGAATCTAATCGAGGGGTTCGGGGGGTTTATATATAGAATAACATAACGCAGTAAAACATCCCAGGAGCAATTATCAAACAGAATTTAACACCGTGCCCCATAAGGAGATATTGGGACAGGTGACCAAAAGCTCAGTCAAAGAGGGAGGTTTTAAGGAGCGTCTTAAAGGAGGAGAGAGAGGGAGAGGTTTGGAGAGGGAATTCCAGAGCTCAATTCCATCGGCAGCTTAAGGCACGGCCGCCAATGGTGGAATGATGGAAATCTCCCGGCCCCTCACTCACCGCTCCCTCTCCCTCACTCACCGCTCCCTCTCCGGCTCCTCACTCACCGCTCCCTCTCCGGCCCCTCCCTCACCGCTCCCTCTCCTTCTCCCTCACTCACTCACCGCTCTCGCTCCCCTCCTCACTCACTCTCCTCCCCTCACCTCCTCCTCTTCCTCCCCTCACCTCCTCCTCTTCCTCCCTCCCTCACTCTCCTGCTCCCTACCTCCCTCACTCTCCTGCTCCCTACCTCCCTCACTCTCCTCCACCCCCCTCCCTCACTCTCCTCCACCCCCTCCCTCACTCTCCTCCCCCCTCACTCACTCTCCTCCCCCCTCACTCTCCTCCCCCCTCCCCCCCTCTCACTCACTCACTCTCCTCCTCCCTCTCACTCACTCACTCTCCCCTCATCCTCCCTCCCTCCCTCCTCCCTCCCTCCTCCCAATCTCCCTCCCTCACTCTCCCTCCCTCACTCGCCTCTCCCTCACTCCCCTCATCCTCCCTCACTCTCCTCCTCCCCCTCACTCTCCTCCTCCCCCCCTCATCCTCACTCCCTCACTCTCCTCTCCCCTCATCCTCCCTCACTCTCCTCCTCTCCCCTCATCCTCCCTCACTCTCCTCCTCCCCCCTCATCCTCCCTCACTCTTCTCCTCCCCCCTCATCCTCCCTCACTCTTCTCCTCCCCCCTCATCCTCCCTCACTCTTCTCCTCCCCCCTCATCCTCCCTCACTCTTCTCCTCCCCCCCTCATCCTCCCTCACTCTTCTCCTCCTCCCCCCTCACTCACCTCTCCCGCTCCGCTCCCTCTGTCACGGGCTCCCTCACTTTCCCTCCCCCCTCCTCTGACGATGGTTCCGTCCACCCTCTCCGGCCGCTCCGCGGCGGCGGGCGCGCCCACTGCTCCAGGCGGGGGTGGGGGGGGAGTCCCTCCGATGGTCGCGGCCGTTCTCCAGCTCTCCGCCCACCCCCTCCAACCGCCGGGAGGATGGAACAGTCCAGTCCAGCCCGGGGGCCGCGCGCCGCGATGACGTCGCCCGGTATTGTGACGCACTGGATTCGGGAGACGTCATGACGCAACAGGCTCGCTGGCTGGAAGGCGGGGGATAGCAGCCCAGAGTCGATGGGACGAATGGCCACTCCCCACGCTGGGAAATCGGATGCATGAATTTCTGGAGAGATTTCTTGGCGACAAATTGGAGAATTGAGCTTTCGATATTAAAATATAAACCAGTTACTTGTCCTTGTGCTTGCTGATTGCATTATCCTTAAACAAATCCCATTCTATTTATGAAATTTATTATTAAATGATATGGATGGAGCGTCTTGGGGGGATAAAGTTAACTGGCAAACGCCACCTAAGGAGGCGGTGTTTGCACCTTTGGTTTTCTTTTTATTTGTTCATGGGATGTGGGCGTCGCTGGGCGAGGCCGGCATTTATTGCCCATCCCTAATTGCCCTTGAGAAGGTGGTGGTGAGCCGCCTTCTTGAACCGCTGCAGTCCGTGTGGTGACGGTTCTCCCACAGCGCTGTTAGGAAGGGAGTCCCAGGATTTTGGACCCAGCAACGATGAAGGAACGGCCGATATATTTCCGAGTCGGGATGGTGCGTGACTTGGAGGGGAACGCGCAGGTGGTGTTGTCCCCATGTGCCTGCTGCCCTCGTCCTTCTTGGCGGTAGAGGTCGCGGGTTTGGGAGGTGCTGTCGAGGAAGCCTTGGCGAGTTGCTGCGGAGCAGGTGGGCGGCAGAGAACGAGGATTTTAAAGGGGAGGCGGGAGGGGTGAAAGAAGGTGAGATGGTTGGAGGAGGAGAAGCTGCCGGACGAGTCGGGGGGACAGACCAACACTCTGTGCTGCTCCATTCTTAAACCGCCCCCGCCCTCTCAAAGATTTATCAAATGCAACCAGGCATCATCAACAAGTATTTTATTTGTGCATTTCTACAAACAATCACAATGTGCAGTAACTTGATGTTGGAACGAAGAATAATTGGGGTTAATTCCAACCGAACCCGGCCTGATGGGGTCGAACGCCTGTTTTTAAATCCTGACTGAATTCAATCTCCAGTGACCTTCAACCAGGAGTCAAAACGGACAAAACGGGAGCTCGACTCCAACCCACCTCCTTCCTGGGGTGAAGTTATCGCAATTTTAAAGATACAGCTCCCCAATACTAGGCCTCAGCTGCGTTAAACCTAACACACCATCGGTGGAGCATGAACCCCGGCATGGACCTGTTGGGCTGAATGGCCCTGTTTCTGTGCTGTCCATTCTACGGACATATGAGAGATGACAGACGCCCGCTGGAAGTTCAAACCCTCGGAGAAGGGTCCCGCCGTCCTCAATATCTCCGAGCTATCGCTGGGGCGAGGCGTCTCCGATATTGTCCACTGGTCCCTGGGGACAATTTGAAGCCGACCTGATTTCCGTCGGCAGCGAGTGTGAAGTCAGAGCCGGACGCAAGGAGATGACTCATTCCGGACTATTCCTTGGGATAAAATACGGCAACATCGGGAATGTCTGAAAGAGTGAGACTAATTAATCCCACCCCTCCCCCGCTCTTTCCCCCATACTAATTAATCCCACCCCTCCCCCGCTCTTTCCCCCACACTAATTAATCCCACCCCTCCCCCGCTCTTTCCCCCATACTAATTAATCCCACCCCTCCCCCGCTCTTTCCCCCATACTAATTAATCCCACCCCTCCCCCGCTCTTTCCCCCATACTAATTAATCCCACCCCTCCCCCGCTCTTTCCCCCATACTAATTAATCCCACCCCTCCCCCGCTCTTTCCCCCATACTAATTAATCCCACCCCTCCCCCGCTCTTTCCCCCATACTAATTAATCCCACCCCTCCCCCGCTCTTTCCCCCATACTAATTAATCCCACCCCTCCCCCGCTCTTTCCCCCATACTAGTTAATCCCACCCCTCCCCCGCTCTTTCCCCCATACCAATTAATCCCACCCCTCCCCCGCTCTTTCCCCCACACTAATTAATCCCACCCCTCCCCCTCTCTTTCCCCACACTAATTAATCCCACCCCTCCCCCGCTCTTTCCCCCACACTAATTAATCCCACCCCTCCCCCGCTCTTTCCCCCACACTAATTAATCCCACCCCTCCCCCGCTCTTTCCCCCATACCAATTAATCCCACCCCTCCCCCGCTCTTTCCCCCACACTAATTAATCCCACCCCTCCCCCGCTCTTTCCCCACACTAATTAATCCCACCCCTCCCCCGCTCTTTCCCCCATACTAGTTAATCCCACCCCTCCCCCGCTCTTTCCCCCATACCAATTAATCCCACCCCTCCCCCGCTCTTTCCCCCATACCAATTAATCCCCTCCCCCGCTCTTTCCCCCATACCAATTAATCCCCTCCCCCTCTCTTTCCCCCATACCAATTAATCCCCTCCCCCTCTCTTTCCCCCATACCAATTAATCCCCTCCCCCTCTCTTTCCCCCATACCAATTAATCCCCTCCCCCTCTCTTTCCCCCATACCAATTAATCCCCTCCCCCTCTCTTTCCCCCATACCAATTAATCCCCTCCCCCTCTCTTTCCCCCATACTAATTAATCCCACCCCTCCCCCTCTCTTTCCCCCATACCGTGATGCCAAATGTTTCGGGGGCTTGCACATTGAGGAAAAAGGGACAACCGCAGTACGAGTCAGGCCCCGAATTGTACCAGGGAGACCGAGGTCATCCTCAGCAGATAGTCCCAGGCTCTTCCCAGGTCTCGCTGGCTGCACTCGAAGTCCAGGACTTCGGCCTGCAGCCCGGACTGGCCGTCCGTTGCAGGACCGAGTGCAGAGTCTTGCTTTGCCGTCCGGGTGAGACGTCAAAGCCCCGGACCCCCATCTGCTCTCTCGGGTGGGTGTCGGAGGGCCCACAGTCACCTCTTGGAAGAAGAGCCGGGGGGGGGCGGGTGGGGTGGCCTGGGCGGGAGGGGTGGGGAGTTCTCCCCCGGTGTCTTGGGGCCAATATTTCCACCCTTACCCCAACCACTCTGGGGGAAAAAACTGGTCACACAAAGCACAGCCATTTGTTCAATCCGGCCTGCAGAATGGCTGCTGAATTTGTTGACATGGCAACCGTGATTATTTCAGATTGATTGTGTGTTTCAGAGAGGTGATAAGGCACTAAGTAAACGATCTAACTATTACATCGAGTCCACAGCACAGAAACAGGCCATTCGGCCCAACTGGTCCATACCAGCGTTTATGCTCCACACGATCCGCCTCCCACTCCTCGACATCAAACCCAACCAACATATCTATCCATCTACCTCTCTCTATCTAGCTATCTCTCTCCCTCAATCTCTTTCTATCTCTATCTATCTATCTATCTATCTATCTATCCTCCCTCTCTATTTATTTATCTATCTCCCTCTATCTAGCTATCTCTCTCTCTCTCCCTCTCAATCTCTATCTCCCTCTATCTAGCTATCTCTCTCCCTCAATCTCTATCTTTCTAGCTATCTATCTCTCTCCCTCAATCTCTATCTTTCTAGCTATCTATCTCTCTCCCTCAATCTCTATCTTTCTAGCTATCTATCTCTCTCCCTCAATCTCTATCTTTCTAGCTATCTATCTCTCTCCCTCAATCTCTATCTCTATCTATCTTCCCTCTCTATCTATCTCTCTCTCCATCTATTTGTCTCTATCTCTCTCTCTCAATATCTATCTATTTATCTATCCCTTTATCTATCTATTTCTCTATCTATCTCTCTCCCTCAATCTCTCTCTATCTATCTTCCCTCTCTATCTATCTCTCTATCTATCTAGCTCTCTCTCCATCTATTTGTCTCTATCTCTCTCAATATCTATTTATCTATCTATCTCTCCCTTTATCTATCTCTCCCTTTATCTATCTATCTCTCCCTTTATCTCTCTAGCTCGCTCGCTCTCTCTCTCCAGCTCGCTCGCTCTCTCTCTCCAGCTCGCTCGCTCCCTCTCTCCAGCTCGCTCGCTCCCTCTCTCCAGCTCGCTCGCTCTCTCTCTCTCTAGCTCGCTCGCTCTCTCTCTCCAGCTCGCTCGCTCTCTCTCTCTCTCCAGCTCGCTCGCTCGCTCCCTCTCTCCAGCTCGCTCGCTCCCTCTCTCCAGCTCGCTCTATCGAGCTCTCTTTCCATCTATTTGTCTCTATCTCTCCATCTCTCCCTTTATCTATCTGTCGCTCTATCTATCTATTTAGATCTCTCGCTATCTATCCATCTATCTATCTATTTTCTTTCTATCTATCTGTTGATCTATCTACCTATTTATCTATCTCTCTCTGTAACCCGACCTTACCTCTGTCCTACAATTAACCCCTCTCCATATGTCCAACCAGCTGAGCTCCTTATCGCTGAAGTCAATACGATGCACAGCTGGCATTATTTCTCCGATCCGTCAGCTAACCTGCAAACTCCTCGGGGACCAGTTTCAGGAGCGGTGCCTGCCGATCTCAGTGTCTTTTCCTGTCGTACACCTCTCGGAGGTTTGATCTGTGCGAGGGAGCCTGTGGTCTGTGATGCAGGGAGGACATGGCCAAACGCCTGTCACTGGAAGGGCACTTATGAGCGAACTGACACAAGAACAACTTGAATTTACGTAGCGCCTTTTAACGTGGAAAAACTTCCCAAGGCGGTTTCACAGGACCGTGATCAGGCAGAATTTGACATAGAGTCCGATAAGGAGGTATTCGCACAGCTGACCAAAAGCTTGGTTCAGAGAGGTAGGTTTTAAGGAGCGTCTTAAAGGAGGAGAGAGAGAGGGGGGGAGAGGTTTAGGGAGGGAATTCCAGAGTTTGGGGCCCAGGCAGCTGAAGGCACGGCCGCCGATGGTGGGGTGAAGGGAGTGGGGGATGGACAAGAGGCCAGAATTGGAGGAATGCAGAGATCTGGGAGGGTCGTGGGGCTGGAGGGGGTTACAGAGATAGGGAGGGGGGGGGGCGAGGGCCATGGAGGGATTTGAACAGGAGGATGAGAATTGTAGGGGCTGGAGGAGGTTACAGAGATAGGGAGGGGGGCGAGGGCCATGGAGGGATTTGAACAGGAGGATGAGAATTGTAGGGGCTGGAGGAGGTTACAGAGATAGGGAGTGGGGGGGGCGAGGGCCATGGAGGGATTTGAACAGGAGGATGAGAATTGTAGGGGCTGGAGGAGGTTACAGAGATAGGGAGGGGGGGGCGAGGGCCATGGAGGGATTTGAACAGGAGGATGAGGATTGTAGGGGCTGGAGGATGTTACAGAGATAGGGAGGGGGGGCGAGGGTCATGGAGGGATTTGAACAGGAGGATGAGAATTGTAGAGGCTGGAGGATGTTACAGAGATAGGGAGGGGGGGGGCGAGGGGCCATGGAGGGATTTGAACAGGAGGATGAGAATTGTCGGGGCTGGAGGAGGTTACAGAGATAGGGAGGGGGGGCGAGGGCCATGGAGGGATTTGAACAGGAGGATGAGAATTGTCGGGGCTGGAGGAGGTTACAGAGATAGGGAGGGGGGGCGAGGGCCATGGAGGGATTTGAACAGGAGGATGAGAATTGTAGGGGCTGGAGGAGGTTACAGAGATAGGGAGGGGGGGCGAGGGCCATGGAGGGATTTGAACAGGAGGATGAGAATTGTAGGGGCTGGAGGAGGTTACAGAGATAGGGAGGGGGGCGAGGGCCATGGAGGGATTTGAACAGGAGGATGAGAATTGTAGGGGCTGGAGGATGTTACAGAGATAGGGAGGGGGGGCGAGGGCCATGGAGGGATTTGAACAGGAGGATGAGGATTTTAAAATCGAGGCGTTCCCGGACCGGGAGCCAGTGTCGGTCCAGCGAGCACAGGGGGTGAGGGGCGAACGGGACCGAGGAGTTCTTAAAGGCCTCATCGCCCACCACCCCCACCGGTGAGGGTCTCATTTGTAAGGGCCTCTCCCTGATGCGAAACTCCCTGTGCATCGTCAGGGATCGAAGCCCCCCGCCCCCTGAACGAAGCCCCCCGCCCCCTGAACGAAGCCCCCCGCCCCCTGAACGAAGCCCCCCGCCCCCTGAACGAAGCCCCCCGGCCCCTGAACGAAGCCCCCTGCCCCCTGAACGAAGCCCCCCGCCCCCTGAACGAAGCCCCCTGCCCCCTGAACGAAGCCCCCCGCCCCCTGAACGAAGCCCCCTGGCCCCTGTCTTGCTGCAAATGGGGGCAGCTGAACGGCGTCCCTGCAGCGTGAGTGCGCCAGTGAAGTGAGAGGGACCTTTGGCGATGTTCTGGACGGGACCCTTCACGCCGCCCGGTGAAGGAGCAGCCACCCCCGCCCACCGCCAACCGAGGCTCCTAAGGGTCCTTCGGCGGGACGGGCGGCTGGCAGCCGCCGGTACGCCGTTGGCGCCGCGGTCGCGCACTGCCGGCGGCAGGGGGCTCCCGGGGCCCCGCCCCGTCGGGGGGAGGCGGGGGTCGGCCGCCGCCGCGGCGAGGGCCTCGCCCGGTGTGGGTGCGCCGGTGAGCCTGGAGGGTCGAGGACTGAGCGAAGGTCCTGCCGCAGTCGAGGCACCAGAAGGGCTTCTCGCCGGTGTGGACGCGGAGGTGTGCCAGCAGGCTGGACGAGTCCAGGAAGCCCTTGGCGCAGTGGGCGCAGGAGAAGGGCCTCTCCCCGGTGTGAGCCAGCCGGTGCCGGGCCAGGGTGCCCGAGGTCAGGAAGGCCCGGCCGCAGTCCGGGCAGGGGTGGGGCCTCTCGCCGCTGTGGACGCGCTGGTGGTACTTGTAGGACGAGCGGTGGGCGAAGGTCTTGGGGCAGCGGGGGCAGCGGAAGGGGCGGGCGCCGGTGTGGATGCGCCGGTGAACCCGCAGGGTGGACGGCTGGGCGAAGCGCATCTCGCAGCGGTCGCAGGCGAACGGCCGCTCGCCGGTGTGGCGGCGCCGGTGCTGCGCCAGGGTGGAGGAGCGGCTGAAGGCGCACTGGCACTGCGGGCAGCGGTAGGGCCTCTCCCCGGTGTGGGCGCGGAGGTGGTGGGTCCGCGAGGAGGAGGTGGCGAAGGACTTTGGGCACCGCGGGCAGCGGTAGGGCCTCTCCCCGGTGTGCACGCGCAGGTGGGCGGTCAGCGTGGAGCAGCGCCCGAAGGCCTTGCCGCAGTGGGGGCACCGGAAGGAGCCGCGCCCGCCGTGGGAGCGCCGGTGGGCGGCCAGGGAGGAGGCCTGCCGGTAAGCGCGGCCGCACTCCGGGCACCCGAAGGGCCGGGCTTCGGAGTGGAGGCGGCGGTGGAGCAGCAGGGCCGTGGAGCCGACGAAGGAGCTCTGGCAGTCGGCGCACTTGAAGGGCTTCTGGAGGGCGTGGGTCCGACGGTGACGGCCGAGCGAGGACTCGGAGGAAAACCGCTTGCCGCACTGCGGGCACGGGAAGTCCTTCCCCTCCGGGTGCACCCGCCGGTGGCCCAGGAGGGACGCCAGGGTGCGGAAGCTCACCTGGCACTCTCGGCACTCGTGCCCCCCGCACCGGTGACTGGCCAGGGCCGCCAGGCGGCCAAAGGTCCTCCCGCACCGGGGGCACCCGTGCCTCCGCGCCCGCTGGTGGGCGAGCTGGTGCTTCTTCAGCGACGAGGCGTGGGCCAGAGTTTTCGGGCACTCCGGGCACTGGAGCGGCCGCTTCCGTCTCCTCGCTGGCGCCGGGGGGGGCGTCTCTCCGGCGGGGAGGCGGGCCGCGGCGGCCGGCTCGGGACACGGGCCGCGCTCCGGTCTGGCGTACGTGCGTCCGCTGCGCAGGGTCCTGGTGGTCGGTGCCTGGGCGATGGGAAGGTGTCCCTCCATTGGTCAGGTGATCCTCCTGGAGATAAAATGAGGAGACTTTGTAAGTTTGGTCATTAGGGTTTGGGAGGGGCTTTATCGTAGAAGGGTTACGGCACGGAACGAGGCCATTTGGCCCATCGAGCCCGTGCCGGCTCTCTGCAAGAGCAATCCAGCTCGTCCCACTCCCCCCGTCCTATCCCCGTAGCCCTGCAAATTTTTTCCTTTCGAGTGTTTATCCAGTTCCCTTTTGAAGGCCGTGATTTAATCTCACTCCTCCCCTCACTCCCTCTCTCTAATCCCCTTGATTTAATCTCACTCCTCCCCTCACTCCCTCTCTCTAATCCCCTTGATTTAATCTCACTCCTCTCCCCTCACTCCCTCTCTCTAATCCCCTTGATTTAATCTCACTCCTCTCCCTCACTCCCTCTCTCTAATCCCCGTGATTTAATCTCACTCCTCCCCTCACTCCCTCTCTCTAATCCCCTTGATTTAATCTCACTCCTCTCCTCACTCCCTCTCTCCAATCCCCTTGATTTAATCTCTCCCCCCCCTCACTCCCTCTCTCTAATCCCCTTGATTTAATCTCACTCCTCTCCTCACTCCCTCTCTCTAATCCCCTTGATTTAATCTCACTCCTCTCCCCTCACTCCCTCTCTCTAATCCCCTTGATTTAATCTCACTCCTCTCCCCTCACTCCCTCTCTCTAATCCCCTTGATTTAATCTCACTCCCCCCTCACTCCCTCTCTCTAATCCCCTTGATTTAATCTCACTCCTCTCCCCTCACTCCCTCTCTCTAATCCCCTTGATTTAATCTCACTCCTCTCCCCTCACTCCCTCTCTCTAATCCCCTTGATTTAATCTCACTCCCCCCCTCACTCCCTCTCTCTAATCCCCTTGATTTAATCTCACTCCTCTCCTCACTCCCTCTCTCTAATCCCCTTGATTTAATCTCACTCCTCTCCCCTCACTCCCTCTCTCTAATCCCCTTGATTTAATCTCACTCCACCCCTCACTCCCTCTCTCTAATCCCCGTGATTTAATCTCACTCCTCTCCTCACTCCCTCTCTCTAATCCCCGTGATTTAATCTCACTCCTCCCCTCACTCCCTCTCTCTAATCCCCTTGATTTAATCTCACTCCTCTCCCCTCACTCCCTCTCTCTAATCCCCTTGATTTAATCTCACTCCCCCCTCACTCCCTCTCTCTAATCCCCGTGATTTAATCTCACTCCTCTCCTCACTCCCTCTCTCTAATCCCCGTGATTTAATCTCACTCCTCTCCCCTCACTCCCTCTCTCTAATCCCCTTGATTTAATCTCACTCCACCCCTCACTCCCTCTCTCTAATCCCCGTGATTTAATCTCACTCCTCTCCTCACTCCCTCTCTCTAATCCCCGTGATTTAATCTCACTCCCCCCTCACTCCCTCTCTCTAATCCCCTTGATTTAATCTCACTCCTCCCCTCACTCCCTCTCTCTAATCCCCTTGATTTAATCTCACTCCCCCCCTCACTCCCTCTCCCTAATCCCCTTGATTTAATCTCACTCCTCCCCTCACTCCCTCTCTCTAATCCCCTTGATTTAATCTCACTCCCCCCCTCACTCCCACTCTCTAATCCCCTTGATTTAATCTCACTCCTCTCCCCTCACTCCCTCTCTCTAATCCCCTTGATTTAATCTCCCCCCTCCCCTCACTCCCTCTCTCTAATCCCCTTGATTTAATCTCACTCCTCTCCCCTCACTCCCTCTCTCTAATCCCCTTGATTTAATCTCACTCCTCTCCTCACTCCCTCTCTCTAATCCCCGTGATTTAATCTCACTCCCCCCCTCACTCCCTCTCTCTAATCCCCTTGATTTAATCTCACTCCTCTCCCCTCACTCCCTCTCTCTAATCCCCTTGATTTAATCTCACTCCTCTCCCCTCAGTCCCTCTCTCATCCCCTTGATTTAATCTCACTCCTCTCCCCTCACTCCCTCTCTCTAATCCCCTTGATTTAATCTCACTCCTCTCCCCTCACTCCCTCTCTCTAATCCCCTTGATTTAATCTCACTCCTCCCCTCACTCCCTCTCTCAAATCCCCGTGATTTAATCTCACTCCTCTCCCCTCACACCCTCTCTCTAATCCCCTTGATTTAATCTCACTCCTCTCCCCTCACTCCCTCTCTCTAATCCCCTTGATTTAATCTCACTCCCCCCCTCACTCCCTCTCTCTAATCCCCTTGATTTAATCTCACTCCCCCCCTCACTCCCTCTCTCTAATCCCCTAGATTTAATCTCACTCCTCCCCTCACTCCCTCTCTCTAATCCCCTTGATTTAATCTCACTTCCCCCCCTCACTCCCTCTCTCTAATCCCCTTGATTTAATCTCACTCCTCTCCCCTCACTCCCTCTCTCTAATCCCCTTGATTTAATCTCCCCCCTCCCCTCACTCCCTCTCTCTAATCCCCTTGATTTAATCTCACTCCTCTCCCCTCACTCCCTCTCTCTAATCCCCTTGATTTAATCTCACTCCTCTCCTCACTCCCTCTCTCTAATCCCCGTGATTTAATCTCACTCCCCCCCTCACTCCCTCTCTCTAATCCCCTTGATTTAATCTCACTCCTCTCCCCTCACTCCCTCTCTCTAATCCCCTTGATTTAATCTCACTCCTCCCCTCACTCCCTCTCTCTAATCCCCTTGATTTAATCTCACTCCTCTCCCCTCACTCCCTCTCTCTAATCCCCTTGATTTAATCTCACTCCTCTCCTCACTCCCTCTCTCTAATCCCCTTGATTTAATCTCACTCCTCTCCTCACTCCCTCTCTCTAATCCCCTTGATTTAATCTCACTCCTCTCCTCACTCCCTCTCTCTAATCCCCTTGATTTAATCTCACTCCTCTCCTCACTCCCTCTCTCTAATCCCCTTGATTTAATCTCACTCCTCCCCTCACTCCCTCTCTCTAATCCCCGGGATTTAATCTCACTCCTCCCCTCACTCCCTCTCTCTAATCCCCTTGATTTAATCTCACTCCTCTCCCCTCACTCCATCTCTCTAATCCCCTTGATTTAATCTCACTCCCCCCTCACTCCCTCTCTCTAATCCCCGTGATTTAATCTCACTCCTCTCCTCACTCCCTCTCTCTAATCCCCTTGATTTAATCTCACTCCTCCCCTCACTCCCTCTCTCTAATCCCCGGGATTTAATCTCACTCCTCCCCTCACTCCCTCTCTCTAATCCCCTTGATTTAATCTCACTCCTCTCCCCTCACTCCCTCTCTCTAATCCCCTTGATTTAATCTCACTCCACCCCTCACTCCCTCTCTCTAATCCCCTTGATTTAATCTCACTCCTCTCCCCTCACTCCCTCTCTCTAATCCCCTTGATTTAATCTCACTCCCCCCCTCACTCCCTCTCTCTAATCCCCTTGATTTAATCTCACTCCCCCCCTCACTCCCTCTCTCTAATCCCCTAGATTTAATCTCACTCCTCCCCTCACTCCCTCTCTCTAATCCCCTTGATTTAATCTCACTTCCCCCCCTCACTCCCTCTCTCTAATCCCCTTGATTTAATCTCACTCCTCTCCCCTCACTCCCTCTCTCTAATCCCCTTGATTTAATCTCCCCCCTCCCCTCACTCCCTCTCTCTAATCCCCTTGATTTAATCTCACTCCTCTCCCCTCACTCCCTCTCTCTAATCCCCTTGATTTAATCTCACTCCTCTCCTCACTCCCTCTCTCTAATCCCCGTGATTTAATCTCACTCCCCCCCTCACTCCCTCTCTCTAATCCCCTTGATTTAATCTCACTCCTCTCCCCTCACTCCCTCTCTCTAATCCCCTTGATTTAATCTCACTCCTCTCCCCTCAGTCCCTCTCTCATCCCCTTGATTTAATCTCACTCCTCTCCCCTCACTCCCTCTCTCTAATCCCCTTGATTTAATCTCACTCCTCTCCCCTCACTCCCTCTCTCTAATCCCCTTGATTTAATCTCACTCCTCCCCTCACTCCCTCTCTCTAATCCCTGTGATTTAATCTCACTCCTCTCCCCTCACACCCTCTCTCTAATCCCCTTGATTTAATCTCACTCCTCTCCCCTCACTCCCTCTCTCTAATCCCCTTGATTTAATCTCACTCCCCCCCTCACTCCCTCTCTCTAATCCCCTTGATTTAATCTCACTCCCCCCCTCACTCCCTCTCTCTAATCCCCTAGATTTAATCTCACTCCTCCCCTCACTCCCTCTCTCTAATCCCCTTGATTTAATCTCACTTCCCCCCCTCACTCCCTCTCTCTAATCCCCTTGATTTAATCTCACTCCTCTCCCCTCACTCCCTCTCTCTAATCCCCTTGATTTAATCTCCCCCCTCCCCTCACTCCCTCTCTCTAATCCCCTTGATTTAATCTCACTCCTCTCCCCTCACTCCCTCTCTCTAATCCCCTTGATTTAATCTCACTCCTCTCCTCACTCCCTCTCTCTAATCCCCGTGATTTAATCTCACTCCCCCCCTCACTCCCTCTCTCTAATCCCCTTGATTTAATCTCACTCCTCTCCCCTCACTCCCTCTCTCTAATCCCCTTGATTTAATCTCACTCCTCTCCCCTCAGTCCCTCTCTCATCCCCTTGATTTAATCTCACTCCTCTCCCCTCACTCCCTCTCTCTAATCCCCTTGATTTAATCTCACTCCTCTCCCCTCACTCCCTCTCTCTAATCCCCTAGATTTAATCTCACTCCTCCCCTCACTCCCTCTCTCTAATCCCCTTGATTTAATCTCACTCCCCCCCTCACTCCCTCTCTCTAATCCCCTTGATTTAATCTCACTCCTCTCCCCTCACTCCCTCTCTCTAATCCCCTTGATTTAATCTCACTCCTCTCCCCTCACTCCCTCTCTCTAATCCCCTTGATTTAATCTCACTACTCTCCTCACTCCCTCTCTCTAATCCCCGTGATTTAATCTCACTCCCCCCCTCACTCCCTCTCTCTAATCCCCTTGATTTAATCTCACTCCTCTCCCCTCACTCCCTCTCTCTAATCCCCTTGATTTAATCTCACTCCTCTCCCCTCACTCCCTCTCTCTAATCCCCTTGATTTAATCTCACTCCTCTCCCCTCACTCCCTCTCTCTAATCCCCTTGATTTAATCTCACTCCTCTCCCCTCACTCCCTCTCTCTAATCCCCTTGATTTAATCTCACTCCTCTCCCCTCACTCCCTCTCTCTAATCCCCTTGATTTAATCTCACTCCCCCCCCTCACTCCCTCTCTCTAATCCCCTTGATTTAATCTCCCCCCTCACTCCCTCTCTCTAATCCCCTTGATTTAATCTCACTCCTCTCCCCTCACTCCCTCTCTCTAATCCCCTTGATTTAATCTCACTCCTCTCCTCACTCCCTCTCTCTAATCCCCTTGATTTAATCTCACTCCTCCCCTCACTCCCTCTCTCTAAACCCCTTGATTTAATCTCACTCCTCTCCCCTCACTCCCTCTCTCTAATCCCCTTGATTTAATCTCACTCCCCCCTCACTCCCTCTCTCTAATCCCCTTGATTTAATCTCACTCCTCTCCCCTCACTCCCTCTCTCATCCCCTTGATTTAATCTCACTCCTCTCCCCTCACTCCCTCTCTCTAATCCCCTTGATTTAATCTCACTCCCCCCCTCACTCCCTCTCTCTAATCCCCGTGATTTAATCTCACTCCCCCCCTCACTCCCTCTCTCTAATCCCCTTGATTTAATCTCACTCCTCCCCTCACTCCCTCTCTCTAATCCCCTTGATTTAATCTCACTCCTCCCCTCACTCCCTCTCTCTAATCCCCTTGATTTAATCTCACTCCTCCCCTCACTCCCTCTCTCTAATCCCCGTGATTTAATCTCACTCCTCTCCCCTCACTCCCTCTCTCTAATCCCCTTGATTTAATCTCACTCCTCTCCCCTCACTCCCTCTCTCTAATCCCCTTGATTTAATCTCACTCCTCTCCCCTCACTCCCTCTCTCTAATCCCCTTGATTTAATCTCACTCCCCCCCTCACTCCCTCTCTCTAATCCCCTTGATTTAATCTCACTCCTCTCCTCACTCCCTCTCTCTAATCCCCTTGATTTAATCTCACTCCTCTCCTCACTCCCTCTCTCTAATCCCCGTGATTTAATCTCACTCCTCCCCTCACTCCCTCTCTCTAATCCCCTTGATTTAATCTCACTCCACCCCTCACTCCCTCTCTCTAATCCCCTTGATTTAATATCACTCCTCTCCCCTCACTCCCTCTCTCTAATCCCCTTGATTTAATCTCACTCCTCTCCTCACTCCCTCTCTCTAATCCCCTTGATTTAATCTCCCCCCTCCCCTCACTCCCTCTCTCTAATCCCCTTGATTTAATCTCACTCCTCTCCTCACTCCCTCTCTCTCATCCCCTTGATTTAATCTCCCCTCTCCCCTCACTCCCTCTCTCTAATCCCCTTGATTTAATCTCACTCCCCCCTCACTCCCTCTCTCTAATCCCCTTGATTTAATCTCACTCCCTCCTCACTCCCTCTCTCTAATCCCCTTGATTTAATCTCACTCATCCCCTCACTCCCTCTCTATTCCCCTTGATTTAATCTCACTCCTCCCCTCACTCCCTCTGTAATCCCCTTGATTTAATCTCACTCACCCCTCACTCCCTCTCTCTAATCCCCTTGATTTAATCTCCCCCCTCTCCTCACTCCCTCTCTCTAATCCCCTTGATTTAATCTCACTCCTCTCCCCTCACTCCCTCTCTCTAATCCCCTTGATTTAATCTCACTCCCCCCCTCACTCCCTCTCTCTAATCCCCTTGATTTAATCTCACTCCTCTCCCCTCACTCCCTCTCTCTAATCCCCTTGATTTAATCTCACTCCTCTCCTCACTCCCTCTCTCTATTCCCCTTGATTTAATCTCACTCCTCCCCTCACTCCCTCTCTCTAATCCCCTTGATTTAATCTCACTCCCCCCTCACTCCCTCTCTCTAATCCCCTTGATTTAATCTCCCCCCTCCCCTCACTCCCTCTCTCTAATCCCCTTGATTTAATCTCACTCCTCTCCCCTCACTCCCTCTCTCTAATCCCCTTGATTTAATCTCACTCCTCTCCCCTCACTCCCTCTCTCTAATCCCCTTGATTTAATCTCACTCCCCCCTCACTCCCTCTCTCTAATCCCCTTGATTTAATCTCCCCCCTCCCCTCACTCCCTCTCTCTAATCCCCTTGATTTAATCTCACTCCTCTCCTCACTCCCTCTCTCTAATCCCCTTGATTTAATCTCTCCCCTCACTCCCCTCACTCCCCTCCTGCCCCTCTCCTCTCCCTCCCCACACTCTCTCCTGTCTCCCCTCCCTCTCCTCTCCCCTCCCTCTCCTCTCCCCTCACTCTCCCCCTCCTCTCCCCTCACTCTCCCCCTCCTCTCCCCTCACTCTCCCCCTCCCCCTCCTCTCCCCTCACTCTCCCCCTCCTTTCCCCTCACTCTCCCCCTCCTCTCTCCATCTGCCCTCACTCCCCCCTCCCCTCCCCTCACTCCTCCTCTCACTCTCCCCTCCTCCTCCCCTCGCCTCCCTCCCTCCATCTTCTCACTCCTCTTTCTCTCCTCTCCCCTCATTCTCCCCACTCCCTCCCCTCCTCTCTCTCTTCCCTTCCTGCACTCTCTCCCTTTCCTCATTCCCCTCATTCTACCCCTCCTCTCACTCTCCTCTCCCCCTTCCCTCTCTCTCCCCTCACTCTCCCCCTCCTCACTCTGCCCCTCCTCTCTCCCCCTGCCATCACCCTCTCCTTCTCCCCTCCTCACTCCTCCCATCCCTCCCCCTCCATCTCACCCTCCCTCTCACCACTCCCCTCACTTCACTCCTCCCCTCCCCTCTCTCCCCTCACTCTCCCCCTCCCTCCCCTCCCATCCCTCCCCCTCTCCTTCCCTCCCCGCACTCCCTCCCTCCTCTCCTTCTCTTCACTCCTCCCCTCCCCCTCTCCCCACCTTCTCTTCACTCCTCCCCTCTCACTCTCTCTCCCTCTCTCCTCCCCTCCTCCCCTCCCCCCTCCCCCCTCCCCTCCCTCCTCCCCTCCCTCCCCTCCCTCCTCCCCTCCCTTCACTCGCTCTCCTCTCTCTCTCCCTGCCCTTTCCCCTCTCACTCCCCCCCTCTCCCTCTCCCGCCTCACTCAATCCATCTTCCTCCTCTACCTCCTTCTCCTCACTCCCGCCTCTCCCCTCCCCTCCCTCCCCTCCCTTTCCTCTTTCTCCTCACTCCTCTCCTCACTCTCCCTCTCCTCTCCGCACTCCCTCTCCTCTCCGCACTCCCTCTCCCTCCTCACTCCCTTTCCTCTCACTCCTCCCTTCCCTCTCACTCCTCCCCTCCTCCCTCTCACTCCTCCCCTCCTCCCTCTCACTCCTCCCTCTTTAATGCTGTCGTGTCACTCACTCTCCCCACCCTCACTCACCTCTCCTCTCCTCTCCTCTCCTCTCCTCACTCCCTCTCTCTCTCTCTCTCCTCACTCCCTCTCTCTCTCTCTCCCCTCACTCACTCCCTCTCTCACTCTCCCCTCACTCCTCCCTCTTTAATGCTGTCGTGTCACTCTGAGCTCTCCCCTCACTCACTGCGCAGCCGCGGTCTGGAGCTGGGTCCGGTCACTGGGCCCGCGCCGCGGTTGCCATGGCGATCGGCGGCAACGCGTTTCGAGATCTCTGGACAAACGACCCTCTTGCGCCTCCGTCCCCTCCTCGCCCCCCCCCCCCCTCTCCGTCGCCGTGGGCGCGCCGCCGCCCGTCCAGTCCACCTGCTCGGGGAGCTGCGCATGCGCCGCCTCCTGCCCCTCCCCCCCACACACACCACCTGCGCCGCCCGTGACCCGCCCCTCGCCGCCGCCGCGCATGCGCGGCCCTCCCCAGCGGCCCAGATACAGCGCTTTCATCCTCGCGATGCACTGTGGGAAACCAGCTCCGCCATTGAACCCCCGCCCTCTCCACTTTAGTGTTCTTTCTCCAGCAATCTTGCAATGATCCGCACCAAAGCCAGTGAAATACCTGAGCGTGCTGGGTGGCGTCAGTATTAATAATGGTTGTGTTTTATTTTTGGTTGTGCATGTTAAAGCCCTACAGGTATTGTTTTTTTTTAGTAAACACCGCGCAGAAACCGGCCATTCTGCCCTACAGGTCCATGCCGGCGTTTCTGCTCCACAAAAAGGGTCCTCCCACCCGACTCCATCTCACCCTATCCCCACATCCTTCTATTCCTCTCTCCCTCATGTGTTTATCCAGCTTCCCCTTAAATCTATCTCCACCATTCGCCTCAACTACTCCTTGTGGGAGCGAGTTCCACATTCTCACCACTCTCTGGGGTAAAGATGTTTCTCCTGAATTCCCGATTGGATTTATGAGTGATTATTTTATATTCGTGGCCCATCGTTTTGCACCGGAGAGAATTTCACTGCTACTCTTCCATTAGTGGCTGTGGGATCGTTCACATCCACCCGAGAGGGCAGGCATCATCAGAAGGACAGTGCAGCCACTCCCCTCAGTACTGGCACCGGGCGTGTCAGCCTGCATTATGGGGCTCAAAACTCTGGGACAGGACTTGAAACCACAACCATTCTGACTCAGAAGCCAGAGCGCTACCCACTGAACCACAGCTGACACCTAAACATAGAAAATAGGAGCAAGAGTAGGCCATTCGGCCCTTCGGGCCTACTCCGCCATTCAAAATGATCATGGCTGATCATCTAACTCAGTACCCTGTTCCTGCTTTTTCCCCAAATCCCTTGAGCATTAAAAAATATATCTATCTCCTTCTTGAATACAACTAATGACTGCCTTCTGTGGTAGAGAATTCCACAGGTTCACCACCCTCTAAGTGAAGAAATTTCTCCTCATCTCGGTTGTAAATGGCCTACCCCGTATCCTGAGACTGTGAGCCCTGGTTCTGGACTCCCCAGCCATCGGGAACATCCTCCCTGCATCGAAAGGTATGGATAAGGTGAACTGATCTGGAGTCTGCCGGAGCTTAGCTGGTCGGTGCACCTGTCTAGTAAACAGGGGATCCCGGATCCAGTGGTGCCTGGTAACATTGCTCTGAACGAGTAGTTCTGTCTCTGTTGAACCGCTGCGGTCCATGTGGTGAAGGTTCTCCCACAGTGCTGTTAAGAAGGGAGTTCCAAGATTTTGACCCAGCGACGATGAAGGAACGGCCGATATATTTCCAAGTCGCGATGGTATGTGACTTGGAGGGGAACGTGCAGGTGGTGTTGTTCCCATGTGCCTGCTGCCCTTGTCCTTCTAGGTGGTAGAGGTCGCGGGTTTGGGAGGTGCTGTCGAAGAAGCCTTGGCGAGTT
The DNA here is from genome assembly GCF_035084215.1 of Heptranchias perlo. Classification (NCBI taxonomy): domain Eukaryota; kingdom Metazoa; phylum Chordata; class Chondrichthyes; order Hexanchiformes; family Hexanchidae; genus Heptranchias; species Heptranchias perlo. The sequence goes on from NW_027138253.1 coordinate 63,063, forward strand.
GCTGCAGTGCATCCTGTGGATGGTCCACACTGCAGCCACAGTGCGCCGGTGGTGAAGGGAGTGAATGTTTAGGGTGGTGGATGGGGTGCCAATTAAGCGGGCTGCTTTGTCCTGGATGGCGTCGAGCTTCTTGAGTGTTGTTGGAGCTGCACTCATCCAGGCAAGTGGAGAGTATTCCATCACACTCCTGACTTGTGCTTTGTAGATGGTGGAAAGGCTTTGGGGAGTCAGGAGGTGAGTCACTCGCCACAGAATACCCAGCCTCTGACCTGCTCTTGTAGCCACAGTATTTATATGGCTGGTCCAGTTAAGTTTCTGGTCAATGGTGACCCCCCAGGATGTTGATGGTGGGGGATTCGGCGATGGTAATGCCGTTGAATGTCAAGGGGAGGTGGTTAGACTCTCTCTCGTTGGAGATGGTCATTGCCTGGACCAGTCGGGCTGAATGGCCTCTTTCTGTGCTCCACATCCAGAGTGATGGTTCATCCAGAGTTGCTCCAGCGCCAGCATCAAAGATGGCGCCCCGCGCGCACCTCTACCGGTCACAGCGCCTCAGCTCAGCCGCCGCCGCCGCTGCTAAACGTCACTTCCGCCACACCGCCCACCTCCGACAATGGCGGACGTCGAGAAAGAAGGAGACGGAGATTCCGCCGCCGCCGCCGCCGTGACCGGAGACGGTGGTCAGGCCGACAGCACGCCGCCAGGACCGGGACCAGGACCCGGGCCCCCGCCCACTCCGCCTCACACCCCGGCGGCGGCGGACGAGGTCCAGGCCGAACTCCGAAAGAAAAGTGAGAGCGGCGGTTGGCGGTTGGCCCGGGGGGCGGGGCCGGGGCCGGGTCTGTGAGTGATTGACGGTCGGATCCACCAATCAGGATGGAGCGGGCCGACAATGGGTCCAATGGGGAGAAGGAGGAGGCGGGACCTGGA